>NC_034183.2:59914317-60214317 GCF_002021735.2 Oncorhynchus kisutch
AGGGGGGGGAATGGGGCGTTAGACTGGGTGAGGAGTGGGAATGGGGCCTCAGACTGGGGGAATGGGAGAATGGGGCCTTATATTTGGGGAATGGGGGAATGGGGCCTTAGACTGGTGGAATTAGGGAATGGGGCCTTAGAATAGGGCCTTGGACTGGGGGAATGGGGGGGAATGGGGCCATACACTGGGGGAATAAGAGGAAGGGGGCCTTAGACTGTGGGAATGGTGGAATGGGGCCTTTGACTGGGGGAATAAGGGGAATGGGGCCTTAGACTGGGGGAATGGAGCCTTAGACTGGGGGAATGAGGAAATGGGGCCTTAGACTGGGGGAATAAGGGGAATGGTGCCTTAGACTGAGGGAATGGGCCAGCCTTAGATTGGGGGAATGAGGGAATGGGGCCTTAGGTTGGGGGAATTGGGCCTTAGACTGGGGGAATGAGGGAATGGGGCCTTAGACTGGGGAATGGGGCCTTAGACTGGGGAATGGGGCCTTAGACTGGGGGAATGGGGCCTTAGACTGGGGGAATGGGGCCTTAGACTGGGGGAATGGGGCCTTAGACTGGGGGAATGGGGCCTTAGACTGGGGGAATGGGGCCTTAAACTGGGGGAATGGGGCCTTAGGTTGGGGGAATGGGGCCTTAGACTGGGGGAATGGGGCCTTAGACTGGGGGAATGGGGCCTTAGACTGGGGGAATGGGGCCTTAGACTGGGGGAATGGGGCCTTAGACTGGGGGAATGGGGCCTTAGACTGGGGGAATGGGGCCTTAGACTGGGGGAATGGGGCCTTAGACTGGGGGAATGGGGCCTTAGACTGGGGGAATGGGGCCTTAGACTGGGGGAATCGGGCCTTAGACTGGGGGAATGGGGCCTTAGACTGGGGGAATGGGGCCTTAGACTGGGGGAATGGGGCCTTAGACTGGGGGAATGGGGCCTTAGACTGGGGGAATGGGGCCTTAGACTGGGGGAATGGGGCCTTAGACTGGGGGAATAGGTGAACATGTATTCTATTTTCTTTTATGTATTTTTTTATGTTGAATTATTCTCCTTGTTTTTCATTAAAAGCCCTGGTTTTATTCATTTCCAAGCACAACAGTGTATACCATTATACAGTATGTGACAACTGTAGCCCTTGGCAAAGCAGGCAGAAGTCTATTATCCTTATCACAACATTAGGGCTACTTAGCAGGTTAATTGGGATGAGTAGTTACAGTGTAAAGCTGGGCCAGAAGTGATTACTGTAAATTCTCTCGTTAGTAAACTGGACGCCTTCATCTACGACGCAGCAGTGCTGAACTACATGGCCGGGAGGGACGAGGGCTGTAAGCTGGTGACCATCGGCAGTGGGAAGGTGTTTGCCTCCACGGGTTACGGCATCGCCATCCAGAAGGAGTCTGGCTGGAAGAGACACGTCGACCTGGCCATCCTTCAGCTCTTTGGAGACGGTGAGATTGGCCCTCAGTTAGAATTACATACAGTTTGACTTCATGTATTTCAGCTAGGGAGTCGTGCCATTTTACTGAGGGTTTTAACGGTGTTCTTTGATGGAAAACAGCCAGGTTTTTCCGGTCAGATTACTTGCCTTCATCTGAAGAGAAATGCAATAAAACAAAACGATTGGGAAATTATTTGAGAGTGTGCTGTCGTAATTCTCCCCCATGGAATTGTAGCTGACTGTGTACTTTTGGAATACTGGCCAACTGGCTAAAATATAATACACTCAATCCTACAGGTATGTATGTTATATGGTGTATAGTAAGGCTGTGTCCCACCTTGGTTGAGCACCAGTCAGAGCTGCATTCGAAGCCATATAGAAGTTGTTTTTCTCTCTGCAGCTTGTCTGTACTGGAGCCACTTTATCTGGGTGTGTTCCAGCCTGTCTTGAGGATCCTGGACCAAGGCCCCTCCAGGCCCCACTATAGTGTCCTAGTTAGAGGTGCCAGTAAAGCTGCTGGTGTATTCTACACTCTGTGGACAAGGGGTGTGTGTGAATGTGGGTCAGCTCTATGAAGACTGTGTGTGTCGGTCTCTGTGTCTGCCTACTGAATGTACAGGTGTGTTTTAAGACCTGTTTGTAAGCTTTGCATAAGGAGTGTGTTTTCTGTATTTAGGGATCGGTGACAATATGTTATTGTGTATGTGTGTAGTATACAGTTTCTTGTAGAATTTCTCGTGTGTGAATGTGTGAATATGGGTCATCATCTTGTGCTGTCCCCTGTGTACAGCCAGCCAAAACTTAGCAAGTGGCCCTCAATGTCACATTGACACGCCCCAACATGCACTCCTCTCAGTGTGACCTAGATGGAGAAAGCGATCCTCACGTGCTGAGAGACCAGGGGCCTATGACGGGTGCAGACGGGGGCCTGGCTGGTTTGATGATGAGGCTCGCAGACAGTCACTTAGAGCATAGGAGGATGCCTAGGGCCCCAGGGAGCTCTGGTCTCGCAGACGCCACCGAGCCCCATCTCTCACACCAGTCGCCCTTGTCGTCCAGGAGCCACGCAGGCGCAGCAGGCAGTGGGCGCTGTGTTTGATCATCTCTGTGTGTGTGTGTGTGTGTGTTCATGCACGGTCCGCCAGAACTAACTGCTGCTGATGTTACACAAGGTGACCCACAAAGAGACAGATAGGGACTCTGGGACATGGCTGGACACGTAGACACACACATCATGCACGCACACTGATATTTCCATATACTCACGCACACACATGGGTCTATTTGCTGAATCTGAAGTGTCCTGTCATGAATATGAAAACTGGGATGTATTGTAAAACTGTATTCATTAAATTGCCACCAAAGGCTTGCATGCAATAGCCTTTAAGTGTTTGTCCTCTACAGTTTTAGGTATCATTTTCAGACCTATATTTTAAATTGTCTTTCCCTAACCCTCATCCCTATACCTTTTCTCTGCTCACTTTGCATCAATCTCCCGTTCCAATATTTATCCTCTTGCTACATCATGTCCTCCCTTCTCCACACCCTTCTCCTACTCCCTCCTTTCTCTCCCTCCACTGCTCCCTCCTTCTCCATACCCTGTCCCCACTCCTCCCTCCATCCGCCTGTTCCCACTCTCCCTCCTCTTCCCATCCCCACTCTTCCTTGACTCCTCCCTCCATCCTGTCCCTCTCTCCAGGTGACATGGAGGAGCTGGAGGCCATGTGGCTGACGGGGATCTGCCACCATGAGAAGAACGAGGTGATGAGCAGCCAGCTGGACGTGGACAACATGGCCGGCGTCTTCTACATGCTGGGGGCGGCCATGGCTCTGTCGCTCATCACCTTCATCGCCGAGCATGCCTTCTACTGGCAACTGCGCTTCTGCTTCATGGGCTACTGCACGGGCAAGCCAGGCTTCGTCTTCTCCATCAGCAGGGTGAGCCAGTCCACTTCAGACACCCATAGTAACTGTCTGCACACACTCATACATGGCTGTTCTTCACTTGGGTTTTCTTCCTGCGGTCCTGTGATCTGCATCTGTGCCCTTTGGCATCAGAGTTATGACCTTCATCATCAACCTAACATCCTCAACTTTACTGTCTCTAATACCCAGTAAATGAGAGTGCTTTATTCTTGGAAAAGGTAGTCCATAAAGAAACCTGGTCAAGTAGAAGGCTTATCGGCCCTGATAGCAGAAATCAGTATGTAGTTTATGTCCCCAGTGGCCAACCAATGCCAAACTCTGAGTTTAGTTTGAACACAGACAGCTTTCTTCTTTTGTTTTGATGCTAATGCCCGTTTCACATCCGGGGTAAATATTTACAAAATGTTGAGCCAAAATCGATTGTTCACTCAGCCAGAGAAATGAGGGTAGATTACTGGTTCTCCTGGGAGCAAAGTCACCCCGATGTATTTGATTTGCAGTCCAACTGTTTTGACATGGCTCCAGTGTAACTCACCAAGGTGAAACGCTCGGGGTTAACCACGTGGCTCATGTACCACAGTGCCACACAATCCATTGCTCGTTTCATTTGAAAACCAGGGCAGAGGAAAAACAGTGGATTATTTTGTGTCTAGTGTTATAGTGTCAATTTTAGTATGTGTTTGTCAGTGTGTTGTTTGGGTGTGTATCCATGACAGTTGGCTTGTCATTCCAAAGACAGAAGCGTTGATGATTATACCATTAGCATTTGTATGAGGACAATTCATCTTTGTATTTGTGTGAGGTTCCATTATGACATGCATTCATGATATTATTTCCTAGTTGTTGTGACGGTAAATATCTGGATGTGACCCTTGAATACAGTTCAATCTTAGAAAAAAATGTTCCAGAAGGCCTCTCCGGCTGTCCCTATATGAGAACCCGTTTTAGTTCCAGTCAGACCCTTTTTGGCTCCAGGTAGAACTCTTTTGGGGTCTTTGGAACTCTTCAAAGGGTTCTCCTATGGGGACAGCCGAAGATCCCTTTTAGGTTCTATATACCACCTCCAGAATATTCAGAGGAAACAACCTACAATAGGTTTATTTATTAGAATTCATCGCCACATACCAGATTTTCAAGGGACAATTAAACAACAATTGTCACTGATCCTTCCGGAACTTTCATCACTCACACCTGGCCCCTATTCCCACTGATTAGTATTTGTATATATGTACCCTTTGGTTTCCATTGGGCTGTCCATTATTGTTCCAATGTCCGTTGGTGCGTCTGAGTATCTGTGCTGTGTGTTTTGGGCTTTCGTGCCCTTGTGCATTGCGCAGATGATTACAAGTCTCGTCCCGTGTGATAATCATTGTGCGCTTGTGTATTTATTACAGGTACTCCTCTCTCTTTTGTTTGGGTTTCAACACCGTGTTTTGTGTACGTGTTTGTTTGGTCTTTGTCCCGTGCCCTTACACGGCATGCCGTAATTTGGGTCGTAATAAAAAAAACGAATCATTGTTACCGATATGAGGGAAAGGATGGTTTATTCTCTTTTCACAATCCTGGGGTAAGGCTTCACATTGGTTCATTCTCATTTAGTTTGATATTTTCCATTGATGCCTCTTTCCCTGTGCCATTGGATTGATTCTGTTTCTTCATTTCACAGCATACTCCAATAAACTTTACTATTATTACCGCAATTAACATTTAAGCTCAGCACTGTAAGAATGAGAAATCTGTCACAGCTGGCTGGAGTCTAGTGTCCAAGCCCTTGTTGGTTACAGTTTCCTCTGCGCTGGTGAAAAACAGTAAGCAGGGCTTCATTAGCCAAGGTATTCCTCTTACACCTGCAACACTGTAACTAGTTCACTAACTAATTCATTACACTGATTTAAGAAACCATCTAATGACGTTAGCTAAGAGTTTAGATAAGTACTGTAAATATATGAAGCCTAATTGCTACATCTTCAAATGGTCCCATGGTAGTATTATTTGCATAAAGCCACATATAGGCTATTCAAGGACAGGGCAGCTAGTGAATCACATGTACACTCTTGTAATAAGGTATAGATTTTCGGTGCCTCCATGACTTTACATTTCTAATGCTCGGGCCAGAGCTATTACCATTCACACGTCCCTGCCCAAATACTCCCAGAGACAGTCTGGGACTGTTTACTTTATGTGGGCATGTGGAGTATCTCAGTTGAGTATGAAGCACCATTGATGATGCGAAGGCATTCTGTTGTTTTGTTGATTCATCTCTGCTAACAGCTCAAACGGAGCACACATGATGTCGTCTAACATTGCCAAGGGTTGAGGGTTGAGTAAACACAAGGACAGCATGTCACAGAGAATATGGGAGAGTCAGTAGTGGTGCGTGGGTAAAATCACTGGGGAAGCCAAGCCAGAAAAAAAAGCCATATTACAACCTATGTGTTGAGATAATTGCGTTTGCTCTATAACTTGTTAGTTCACATGCCTTGCCACTGTGATATAGGCCTAAAACCGAGACAATAAGAAGACACAGTGGCAGAATAATTTCAACCGCACCTTTGTTTCATCACAAAACCAGAGAGCAACATCTGTCCGATAAAGTCCACAAAGCATATTGCATGTAACAAAAAGCTACATGACCTGCAGCATGGTCAAGCAAGTTAATGTTTTCAACATTTTCGGACTACTAAACGACTATTGATTTAGAACCACGTAGAGTTCCCGCAAGTCACAAAGAAAACAGGAGCTGCCTCCACTATTCCAGCACCATTTCAACTTCAACATTTCAACACCATCAAATCACCTCTACAGTGACAACTAAAAGATACCAAAAACTATTTAGTCCAATCAACAGAAGATAAATATGATGTGGCTGTCCACAATTCAGATTTGTGTGTGTAGAGATACGCCAATGCCATCCTTCTCTCTTTCATGTTGACGAAACAGTCTATGACTTACAGTACACACTTTTAGTTTATGTTGTCCTAGGCTATCTGGCTAAAGTGCTTGCTCGCTAGCCCAACTTCCTTTCATGGGCAACGTTAGCTAGTTAACATTAGCCTACTACATCTAGCTACATATTGAACTTCCATCCTCTCAGTTCAGGGGCACAACAATGTATGAATTTATGGTTGGATCAGAATCACTGTATATTCATTGACTAGTACGGAGATGAAGTAAAACCACAAGTCCAAATCCCTATCTCTATCCATGGATAGTTTAGAAAAGGGACAATTTTAGCTTGCTAGACACCGGAAGACAACAACACAACGAGATGCAACAATTCAAGTTGTTTCTGTCAATGACATATTTCTCTCAATGTGATGTGATTGGTGTGAAGCCAAATCCAAACTGGCTTCCCTTGACACTTTGTTTTGGTGCCGCAGGACCATTCACATTTGAGCTCACTCAGTTTACCTCAACACTGATTGGCTATTATTTTATATGTTGTTTTTTTTATCGAGGGAGGAAAAATGCTTGCTGGCTTCCATTGCATTCAATGCTAAGGGCGGCAACAATGTCATACTCTTTATGACCAGACAGCATCAGATACTGTAGATGACCTACACATACAGAGACAGAGTGGCGCTGTTTCGCTGATGAAAGAGTTGACAAGGAACAAGGTTGGCATCATGGTTGTCATGGCATCAAGGCTGAGAGAGAGGACAGGTGACATGAAAATTACCCTGTTAAGGAATCATTGCCATTGACCAGTACACCTTTGACCTTTAATGGCGGCCAAAGGGTCCTATTACCTCTGCTGTCATTTCCCAGACAAAATGTTTTAAAAATCATTGGGTCAGATTGATTTGATCCCACTCATTCATCTGTCATACCTTGTTCAGCCCACTCTCCATCCATTTGTATTTGAATATTGTATTATACATCACAGGATGCAAATAGCACGGTTTGTCTTTCTGTCATCATTATGTCAGTGTTTCATGGCCTCATCCTCTCTCTGGAGGTTTATGTTATGGCGGTCTACAGTCGATGCCGGGGGTATTTATTAACTGCCACGGGGTATTGTTCAGCTGAATTCTAATCACATTGATTGAAGGTATTGACCGCTGAGACCCACAGGGCTTTATTGCATCTCTGTCATTATCAATCATCTCCCCATCCTCTCCTCTCTCCTACTTCCTCATGCTCTCCTGTCTCGTATACCCACATACAGTAGAAATACATTACATTCAGTCCATGTGAATCTGTATTTTACCACTTAATGGAGAAACAATAAACAAGGAGTCAAATCCAGACTAGAGGTAGACACTTTACTTATCTCTGTTTACACTACCGGTCCAAAGTTTTAGAAAACATACTCATTCAAGAGTTTTTCTTTATTTTTACTATTTTCTACATTGTAGAATAATAGTGAAGACCTCAAAACTATGAAATAACACACATGGAATCATGTAGTGATTTAACACAAAAAAAGTGTTAAACAAATCAAAATATATTTTATATTTGAGATTCTTCAAATAGCCACCCTTTGCCTTGATGACAGCTTTGCACACGCTTGGCATTCTCTCAACCAGCTTCATGAGTTAGTCACCTGGAAGGCATTTCAATTATCAGGTGTGCCTTCCTAAAAGTACATTTGTGGATTTTCTTTCCTTCTTAATGCGTTTGAGCCAATCAGTTGTGTTGTGACAAGGTAGGGGTGGTATACAGAAGATCGCCCTATTTGGTAAAAGACCAAGTCCATATTATGGCAAGAACAGCTCAAATAAGCAAAGAGAAATGACAGTCCATCATTACTTTAAGACATGAATGTCAGTCTTTATGGAACATTTCAAGAACTTAGAAAGTTTCTTCAAGTGTGGTCGCAAAAACCATCAAGCACTATGATGAAACTGGCTCTCATGAGGACCGCCACAGGAATGGAATACCCAGAGTTACCTCTGCTGCATAGGATATATTCATTAGAGTTTACCAGCCTCAGAGATTCCAGCCCAAATAAATGCTTCACGGAGTTCAAGTAACAGACACATCTCAACATCAACTGTTCAGAGGAGACAGTGTGAATCATGCCTTCATGGTTTAAGTACTGCATAGAAACCAATACTAAAGGATTTAGAATTCAAGGCACTCTTAACCAGCTTGGCTACCACAGCATTCTGCAGCGATACAACATCCCATCTGGTTTGTGCTTAGTGGGACTATCATTTGTTTTTAAGAAGGACAATGATCCATCACCACTCCAGGACGTGTAAGGGCTATTTTACCAAGAAGGAGAGTGATGGAGTGCTGCATCAGATGACCTGGCCTCCACAATCACCCGACCTCAAGCAAATTGAGATGGTTTGGGATGAGTTGGACCGCAGAGTGAAGAAAAAGCAGCCAACAAATGCTCAGCATATGTGGGAACTCCTTCAAGACTGTTGGAAACGCATTCCAGGTGAAGCTGGTTGAGAGAATGGCAAGAGTGTGCATAGGTTTCATCAAGGCAAAGGGTGGCTATTTGAAGAACCTCAAATATAAAATATATTTTGATTTGTTTAACACATTTTTGGTTACTACATGATTCCATGTGTGCTATTTCATAGTTTTGACATTTCACTATTATTCTACAATGTAGAAAATATAAATATTAAGAAAAACCCCTGAATGAGTAGGTGTCCTTAAACTTTTGACCAGTAGTGTAGATATTATGTGTAGTGCATGTTCCACGGTCTAATGTTCAACTGTTGCATAGGCTATGTACATGCCTGTGTTATTTATCAGTCTCTATTTCCCTCTCATTCTCCTCAGTCTACTCTTAGAAACCCTATTTTTAGTTCTCCTTTATTCTGCCTCTGACTCTCCCTTACCCTCTCTAATGCTGCTTAATGACCCTCTTCACTCACAGGGCATCTACAGCTGCATCCACGGGGTTCAGATCGAGGAGAAGAGCAGCTCAGCTCTCGACTCTCCATCGGTCACCATGAACAACACCCAATCCAACATCCTGCGTCTGCTCCGAACCGCTAAGAACATGGCCTCCCTGTCCGGGGTTAACGGCTCGCCTCACAGCGCCCTGGACTTCATCCGTCGTGAGTCATCTGTCTACGACATCTCCGAGCACCGCCGCAGCCTGGCAGGTCACTCGGACTGCAAGCCTCCATACTTGCCGGAGGATAACATGTTCAGCGACTACATCAACGAGGTGGAGAGGACGTTCGGGAACCTCCACCTGAAGGACAGCAACCTGTACCAGGACCACTACCTGCACCACCACGGAGGCTCTGCCCTGGGGCTCAGCGGCCCGCCACTTAACAGACCCCACAGCCTGGGCAG
This sequence comes from Oncorhynchus kisutch, assembly GCF_002021735.2. Classification (NCBI taxonomy): domain Eukaryota; kingdom Metazoa; phylum Chordata; class Actinopteri; order Salmoniformes; family Salmonidae; genus Oncorhynchus; species Oncorhynchus kisutch. Next base: position 59,923,946 of record NC_034183.2, read on the forward strand.
CAACAGCTCTCTGGAAGGGGGCATGTTTGACTGTGACAGTTTAGGTGGAGGAGTGGCACCCATCTTCACCACCCAGCCACGCTCTGCCCTGACCCACAGGAACATGAGTAAGTTTGACCTGATTGCCAGTCAGAACCCACCCTCCGGGCCGGGCTTCAAATCGGGACTGTCAGACCTGTACGGAAAGTTCTCCTTCAAGGGAGGGGCCTCTAGCTCAGGTTACATCCCCGGGCACGACAGGTACTGTGGGGGAGGGGGCAGAGAGGATGACGGAAACATCCGTTCAGATGTTTCAGACATCTCCACTCACACGGTCACCTACGGGAACCTGGAGGGCAACGCTAAAAAGCGTAAGCAGTATCGCGACAGCCTGAAAAAGAGGCCCGCCTCGGCCAAGTCGAGACGAGAGCTGGATGAGATTGAGCTGGGCTACCGGAGAAAGCCCTACCACACAGGCTACCACCACTACCATGGCCACCGCTCCTCCTCCCCGCCCCTACTGGCCTCCGAACGCAAAAGAGGAGGAGGCGGCAATGCAGGGAGCACATCCTACCTGTTCCGTGACAAAGAGAGTGTGAGGGATTTCTATTTGGACCAGTTCCGCCCCAAAGATGGTGTCCCCCAATGGGAACATGTGGATCTGACAGACGGTCCTGGAGGGGGGGGTGGAGGCGGCGGGGGGAACTGTACAAGTTTGGTGTCAGTGGACGACTTCCTGAAACAAAATAAACCCAAGAAATCAGAGTCTAAGAGTGGGGGCGGCACATCAGGGGCGGGGTTGGCAGGAGGAGACTGGGAGTGTCGAAACTGCCGTGCCAGCGGAGGAGGGGTCAAGCAGATGTCAATGCATGGCAGCGGGGCGGGGGAGAGGGGAGGCGGGTACGGTGGAGGGGTTAGTTGTGGATCCTCGGGGGGTGGAGGGAACAGCCGTCCCAGCTCTGCCACCTGCATGCGCTGCGAGGGCTGCAAAAAGACAGGCAACCTGTACGACATCAGTGAGGACAACAACCACCTCTTGGAACAGATGGGGGGTGGGAAAGGCGGAGGCATGGGGGCTGTGGGGTTAAGTGGAGGTGCCCAGCCTCAATCTCAAGCCCAGCGTAGGAAATCTGCCGGCTTTGGAAAGCCCCTCCGACGGCAACACTCGTGCGACACCTTCGTAGACCTTCAGAAAGAGGAGGCAGTCGGAGTCAGGGGGGTCATGGGGGATCTAGGAGGGGGCGGTGGGGGCATGGGGGGTGCAGGAATGAGCGGGATGTTGCCTCCACCCAGAAGTGTTAGTTTAAAAGAGAAGGAGCGCTATATGGAGGGTGTTAGCCCCTTCGCCCACATATTTGAGAGGCATGGAGGCTCAGAGAGGGAGAAGGAGCGAGACAGAGACCCTCTGTTCTACGGTGGTGAGATGGCCAAAGAAGCAGGGTCGCCGTTTGGCTTGTTCCGAGGTGGTGAGGGCCTTCACCGCCGCTCAGTGGGGGAAAGGGACATGAGGGACCGAGAAAGAGCCATGATGGAGGGCGGTGGAGGAGGAACCTACTCCTTATCCAAATCTCTCTACCCGGATAGGGTCAACCAAAACCCCTTTATTCCAACCTTTGGTGACGACCAGTGTCTCTTGCATGGCGCCAAACAATACTACATGAAAAAGCAACAACAGCAGCAGCAGCAGATGCCCCCAAAAAACAGCCGAAGTGACTTCCGGGGCTCCGTGGGTTTGACATCTTTCTTGCCAGCGACTGCCACTGCTGGGGTCATGTCCACCGTGGCCCCCAGGTTCCCTATGGACCTGTGTCTGGGAGGGAACCTCCACGGCTCCACGCTGGGTGTGGGGCCAATACAGCGCCCGTTCAATGGCAGCAACGGGCACGTGTACGAGAAACTCTCCAGCATAGAGTCAGACGTGTGAGAGAGGAGACTGGGTGGGGAGGCATGGAGGGAGAGAGGGATGGCATTAGTCCCGGGAAGTCAGGGATGATGAGGCACTACTGTCCACATTGCAACCGCAACACTTTTAACAAGGAAGGAGAACAGTCAGGGAAGAGAAGATTAACGACAGAATGGTGAAAATATTTGACAGAAGAGAGCAGGGTGAGTTAGAAGGGAAGATGGGGACATTCATGCCCTGTTATTTTGTTTCAAAACAATGAATACAAGAGGTGACACGTGGGTAGGGTTATGTTAACTCTATTATTTATTTGGCCCTTGCCATCAATACACTCAAAAAGAACACAAAAGTGACACCTCTGAATGTGATATTGCAGGTTTGAGCCAAATGGCTTACAGAGTCACACCTACAGAGTGATTATGAGAAGGGAATGTGAGTGAGTAGGGAAGTGTCCATCTGGTCAAGTGTTATTAAAGAAAGGAGATGTTGTCATGACTCATGTTGATGATAGCGTCCGAAAATGAGTTTTTTGGAAGACGATGGCCGTGTTTACCCCCTGCACTAACTCTCCCTCTTTTTGCATCTACACTCTTAGAGAAAAGGGTTCCAAAAGGGTCATGTGGCTGTCCCCATAGGAGAACCCTTTTTGTTTCCAGGTCGAATCCTTTATGGTTCCATGTAGAACCCTCTGTAGAACAGGTTCTAGCTGGAACCTAAAGGGTTTTGTACCTGTAACCAAAAACGATTCTTCAAAGAGTTTATGGGGACAACCGAAGAATCCTTTAAGGTTCTAGATAGCACCTTTTTTTTCTAAGTGAGATGTTCTGCTCCCTTACACCCAAACAACTGTCTTTGACTCTTGTTTGTTATGATAATTCAATCATAAATGAAAATAAGATATTCTTACTGAAATAACAGGGTAAAACAACAATAATGTTATTAACATTGTGATTAACAAAAGTGATATTATGAAGTGCTTATGACATTAGGTTTGGTTTATGTTCCTTTGATATTTCAATACGGTTTAATATTTGTGGTTATTTCTTTGTCTGCCCGATGGTGGCAGGAAGCTTGTTATCTAATTCAACTAACAAGCCTGAAGGACTGAGTGAAAAGTCATTAGGTCTCTTGTTTTTGTTTTAATGATATACAGCCCATGCTCATTCCTTCATTTGCTGTTTTTAAAATGGTTGCGGAAAGGATCTGGAAGACCTCATTTGCTCAGTACTGAGCGGTTCTTCTTTGTTTGAGGTTTCAAGAGATTTCACACCCTGTTTCTGAACTTTTGTTGGTCAACAACTGTGAAAGACGTGTCTTGCCATGAAGCAGATGGCTGAAGATACTGACTGAAGGACGAGCCTTAAAGGACTCCAGATGATGTGCACCCCAGAGAGCTCAGCAGGGCGTGATGTAACAGCACGATACGTAGTGAACAAGGTGTTAAGATGTGTACGATATCCACTTGTCTCGAAGGAAGAAACGTGCTGCTCTGAAACCAAGTCATTATTTACAGATGAGAGACTGTGGTGTGTTTCAAGACAATAACATGTTTGAATAACTAACACTTAACTTGATGTGGACATTATTACACAGACATTAAAATACCATCGGAAGTGCTTCATAAACCTGTCACAGGTCCATACTAAAGAACACCACACATACTGTCAGACTGCTGTGCCTCATCTAACAAGCATTTGATCAACCCTTTTGGATTCAGGTTCTTAGAAAACAGCCAGCCGCCTCCTAGGCTCACTTTTTAACACACCACTTATCTCGTAAAACCCGTTGCGTTCACTCTCTGAAGTTAGGAAGGTCCATACAGGCTTATGAGACACGTTGAAGAAGCATTTGTGAATGCAGTTTTACTTCACGGCAGTCAGAGTGTGTTTAATGTGTATTATAGGCGTATGCTCTGTAATTCTAAATTGAACTCAAATCCTCTTAAAAGATGTTGTTGCCCACAGAAGATGGTAATGGTATTGATGAACGGCTGAATGTAAGTCGTGAGGATGTCTCCAAATGGGACATTCCTCCTCAGACTGAGGCAGTTAGACGGAGGATGTCTTGAGAATGCTCACGCTGTACGCTTTGACAGATGTTGACAGTCCTTTTAGCCTGAGACCTCTATATTGCACGGAATCCCCCCCCCCCCGGGTTCAGACTTTCTGAAATACATGCCTTATCACATGAAACTGACTGATGACACAAGATATTGTACAGCATATGAGCCTTTCAGTTATTGAAAGGTTTTGTCTTCAATTAGTATGAGGTGTCATTAGTTCAAGGGCTGCAGGAAATTGTGTTTCAGTGCTGAATGGAGATTGAAGGTGCTGAGGGAGTAGATTGCGCTGAGTCATTCCTACTTCCAATACGATCAGACTGCACCTCTGTAATATGGAGATGGAAGATGGAGGGGAAATGATTGAGTGACAACAGCTGTTTTCCTAAACCTGTTGATAACCTATTCATTTATTCAGTACCGACTTCTCTCTCCATACTATTAAGATGAAACCCATCAAGTTAGCCTTAAATCAAACTGAGTCAACACCCCCTGTGAATTACTTCACAAATGGATGGGTATCTTTGGACTTTTTATATACACATATTCTGGATGGTCGTCCAGTATCAGCAACGGAAAAGCAGAGGAAGAAATGAGAGTTATTATCAATCAACGTCAGCGTTAGTATGTTATCTTTTTTCCCTGTAAATACATTTTTTAACTATTTTCCCTTTGTACAGTAGGCAGACAGTCAGGATGTAAATTTCAATATGTTTTACAACAATTTAAGAAATAAACAAAATGGTAATAAAAACATAAAAATACAAAAACTAAAATATGCAAAATATAGTTAAGACAAATATGATTAATAATGATAAGTGACATGATTGAACCTTTTATTTGCTTTAAATCTCATATTTACTTCATTACAAAAGTTCACCAATAAATAGAATTATTATTTTAAGAATATGCTTTTTTCCTATTTTCAGTAAAGTGTTGGAAATGAGGATAATTTAGTGTAGACGTTTGGTGATAAGGGAGAACGTTTAGTTTAAGAGTCTTTGCTAAGTTTCCCTTGAATTGTGTTAGATTCTTTTTAAGATAGGCTACTCTTCATGCTTTACGGGATACACACAATTATCTATACGTTTATGTAATACAATATCACATGTATACATACCAGTAGATGGCTTTTGCATATAGAGACTGTATATTGTGATCCTTCATTTAAGCAATCCTCATAGATTAAGTAATTGACTGCAAGATCATTTGTGTTATGTTGCCCTTTATTCAACTGGGATCTGATGCCGACTGCACTGGTGTTGATAGAGCCTACACTACGCAGGACTGACTCTTCCTCCTCATTCTGTGTATCTTTAATAAGGATAATACTGATATCTTCAGTGATACGTGTTCAGTAGCACTGGGCACAAAACATTGGACTTTTCCCAGTGTTGCTCTCATAATAACAGAGGATGGTGGTGCAGATGGGGTCAAAAGGAAATGGAAATGCAGTTTTTCAACCCTTTATAGAATGATGAAATGTTTCTCATCCATGTCACCTAAACATAATGTGCAGATGGTTAGAAATGAAGGGTGAATCAAGTAAGTCAAGGCAATGAGTTGACATCATTATGTTCATTTGGGTTCTTGTCAGAGAAAAAAATGATATCCTTTGTGATGTATTTATCCTTGATCAAATCTCCACTGTGTGTCAAACTGTTTGGTATGCATGTGTGAGGAGATATATATGTTGTCTAAGCCATTGTTTTATTTATCTGCTAGTTTTTGTCTGAGCATTATTGCTTTCAGTAACTTTCAATTTGTTTATTTTCCAACTTTTGGGGAGAAATCATTTTAGCTTGGCATTTCTCATTCAAATGGATTCATGTCTAGAGGGTTTTTTCTGAAAGTTGAAATTGAAAGATGTGTTTTCACTGCACTCTGTTTGGGTCTGCATATTTTTGATGCAACTCATGTTGATTTTACTCATCGCAATAAACTGCATGATCCCTTGGAGTGTTTGTGTTGGAATCTACTGGTGTGTTGATTAGTCTTGAATGGAAGAATCCCTTTAAATGTACGGGCAAACATTGTGATAAGGATGGTCAGGAACTCTTCTTGAAAATGGCACTCTGGTCTTAACTGTTTTTTTCACTGGTTGGACAGGGTGGAATAAACTGATACTGTCGTACAGGCTGTCGTACCCTTTACCACAACTACTCTACGGACAGCAAGTGCAGCAAGTGAGAAACAGCAAGCAGTGTTTTTTCCCCAAGGCCTTGTGGTCCCAGTTCCACTCTGCACAAGCATGTCAGTACACATACACATTTGTTTAAATGGGGTATGAAGCTAAATGCAATGTCACATCAGCCAAAGCAAGGAAATGCTCTGCCATGGTAGTGGACTGTAGAACAGGCCGATGCTATTGGGTGGATACTCCAGCTGGAACACATTTATCTATTATGATAACAAACATCACTACATCTACAACACTGGTTTATTCCTGTATTTCAAAGTTGAATAAACAACACTGGTTTCATTGTGTTTTTATTATAATATTTTGCCAATTGATGAAAAGGACTTTAATTTGTATTACAATATAAACGTTGATAGTAATAGTATTACAATCATTACATTGTGAACACAGTGATTGGTTACAGGCCTATTAAGGATTAACATTGCAACTTTATGCATTTTTTGTTGCGCTCTCATTTCTTGTAGATTGAATGAAAGTGGTGCACTGTGTGTGTTTGTGTGTGTATGCTCGAATGGTTGATCAGTTGTGGGCGCGTGTTTATTTCAGCATATAACATGTACAACGGTTTGATTTCCTTTTGTCTTCATGATTAAGATACATAACAGGACACATGTTATAGTAATGTGGGTAACATTGGTTAAGGGGTTGTTGCAAAATGTATTTTATAAAAAATATTCATTGCTGAGAGTGTGTACAGACAGCCTGAGTTTTAGGGCAAGTTTGTGATCTTTCTTTACCGAAGCTGAATATCCTGATTGAATTAACCATGAGTAGGTGAAATGTAACATGAATAGTATCAACTGTATACATGTTATTGTAGGCCATTATTTCTCCTTTTGTGGCCCTTTCTTTGAAGTGTTACACCATTTTTACACCATTATACAAACAGAAAAGTATATACAAATAAAGAATTGTACAGATTGTGTAAATATGAATATTGGAGAAAACATTTAAACTCATTCCTTCATTTTTTTTGTATGGAAATGATTCAATTAACCACAAGAACAAATGAATAAAGTCATTGGATATTTGCACAAAAAGAAATCATCATGGTACCTCTAATAAGGATAATACTGATATCTTCAACGATAAGTGCTAAAATATGACTTATTTCTCTTTGTACATGATGAACAAAAATTACGTGTTGAGTATTAATTAAAAAAAATGGCAATCTCACAAATTTGGGGATGAGTCTTCCTTTCTCTGCCCTTGTGTGCTCTGTACCCCTCCCCCTCTCTTTCTTTCTCTCCCTCCTGTCATTTTTAAGATTTGTCGTCTCCCCTGGACCCCCTCAATCTTTCGTTTTCCATTTCCCTGGTATATTTATGTTCCAGTAAAGTTCTGCCTTGCTCCCTGCTTGTGTCTCTCACGTTCAATCGCTTTTACTGGCAAGACATACTGAGTCTGTCTGCTCAGTCTACTGGACAGGGCTGCAGTCTCCCTTACACCCCGTCTCTCACTCTGTCTCCTCTCCTCCCCTCTTCCTCTCCCTCTCTCTCTCTGTCTGGGAGCTCAGCTCGGCAGATGTGGAAAGAGCTAGGACCGTGGGTGAGAGGTGGCAGCCCAGGAAGCAGGGCAACATGGTACCTTGAGTTGCAGGGCGGCTGGGTTTCCGCAGCGACCCACACTGCTGGCGCTCCTCAGCACCGTACAGACCACAGCACCACAGTCCAGGCCCAGGGCTCCGGTTACTCCTGTGCTCAACCAGATCTAGTAGTCTGTGACCGGTTCTGGGACCCTGCATTCCTCCATTTTAATACATGTAAATACCACATGGTGCCCTTACTTTCTATGAGAGACAAGCAGTCCTCCATGGTGTGAGCCCAGATAATCTGTAGCTAGGTTACTGTGCTCTATTCATATAGAGATCGTCTCCCATGCATTAACCTCAAGATGTCATTTTGCCCGGGCCCAGTAGGACCAATGGAGTTAACCTAAACAGTCTGTCAGGGACATTATTCTATTATACTATGGTTAGGAAATAGTTGTGGGAATGAACATGGGAGACATACACTCTTAAAAAAAAAGGTGCTATCGAGAACCTAGAAGGGTTATTCAATTGTCCCCATATGAGAACTCTTTGAAGAACCCTTTTCGATTCCGGGTAGAACCCTTTTGGTTCCAGGTAGAACCTTTTTTAGTTCCAAGTAGAACCCTTTTCATAGAGGGTTCTACATAGAACACCAAAGAGTTCTACCTAGAACCAGAAAGGTTATCCTATGAGGATAGCCAAATCATTATTTTGGAGCAAAAGCACATGCCTGTGAATGTACACCGTACTCATGATTCTCAGTATCTCTGTCCCTCTGTCTGTCAGTTTACACATCCCTCCATACAGCCACCATGACACTCATCTCCCCATGTATCAGCTTCCTCTAGTATGTCTCTCTCTCCCCCTCTTATAAATCTTTCAGTCAAGTTGGAAAGCAAGACTTATTAAATGATTGATAGCGGGGGTGAGGCATGAGAAAAAAAGGCGCAAGAGAAAAGCAGGACTTTTTTGAAGCCCTCAGACGTCTGGGAGGAGGGGTGACGGGAGAACGGTAGAGGGGAAGAGAGTGAGGGGGAGAGATTAGAGAGGTTAATATAGGAGAGGGAACACAGAGGTGGACAGGCTGGGAGGCCAGGGCAGAGGCCAATGATCCAGTCAGAGCAAATCCCCATTCAGGGCTTGTTTGAAGGCCAAGCTTTCAGGGACTCTAATTTAACCCCATCTAACTGGCAAAGCTCTCTCTTGCCCTCTTTCACCCTCTCTCGTTCTCGCTCTCTCTTTTTTTCTCTCTTTCTCTCGCTCCTTATTGCTCTTTCCCTCTCTCTCTCTCTCCAAGGCCCCCATATAGTGTGTCACCTTGAGTTATTAGGATGGGGGGGATGGGGTAGAATAAAATGGAGGGAGACCTGTGAGTTACGGATGAGAGTCCACTGGATTATGGAGAATGAGAGGAGCCCGAGAAAGGGAAAGAGAAAATATAAATGGGACGAGAGGTAAGGAGGACAGGTGACAGCGGTGAAGATACTATCTCTCTAAGTCCATAATGCAGGCTGCTTTTTCAATGTCAACTCTTAGTTTATCCTGTAAACACATGTCGGTATCAGACTCTCTTTATTAATATAGAATATGCCTTTATTTCTTCCTCCCCCAATACATGTTGCCCTATTTTCTCTTTCTCTCAATGCCTGTCCTCCCTTCCACTACATCTCACCCCCACAATCCCAGAATGCACTAGAATACAAGTACCTACTTTTTAACAATTAACTGTTACCTAGCAACAGTGTGAGTGAAAGAGGTATAGGGAGAAAGGTTTTAGGCCGTAAAGAGAAGTAATTCTTTATAGTAATGTTAAAATCATTTTCTCATACAATAAAATATCAAACATACATGTATTATATGAATTAAGAGAACGTGAATTTGCTCAATTTAGTACATGAGCATTGGGCAAAACGGCAGATGTTTTGAGGTTGATTGCATCACACATACTGTATACTACATACACCCACACAAGCACTTAACACTGGATAGGAACTGGGAGAGAATTTGGCTGGATGATGCTCCAGGACAGGTGATGCAGTGTCTATACATAGTGTGTACCTCCTAAGATAGTGAAGGCTGTGGAGTAGGCATTGAGGAGCTGTCCACAGATCTGTGAGGGCCAAAAGGCATCCAGACACAACTGAAGAGACAGCAGCACACAGCTGATACACAGCAGCCCAATATACATGAGCTCCATTGACACCGACAACCACAACATTCCTGCAGGGAGAGAGAGGATCAATAGATAGATAGCAGTAGATGCATGTAGACGTAATAGGTTCGATGATAGATGAGGTATAGGCGTGGACGTCATAACAGCTTATGGTTATAATAACATGAGTAAATAGGGTTGAAGATTTAGTATCGGGGTGAGAAAGAGGGAGAGAGCGGGATGGGATGTGGAGAGCGAGTAACAGATGGAGTGAAAGGACATTTACAAGTGATAGAACACTGGGAGGGTGAAGGACAGAAGGTGAAATGAAGCACTAGGGAGAAAGGGTTAAGGAGGAGAGGGGAATGACATGGTTGCCACGGCAACAAGAGCCAGCATTTCCATTGCTGAGTGTAAAAGTTTTGATGGTGGAGATCAAATCAAATCAAATCAAATTTATTTGTCACATACACATGGTTAGCAGATGTTAAATGCGAGTGTAGCGAAATGCTTGTGCTTCTAGTTCCAACAATGCAGTAATAACGAACAAGTAATCTAACTAACAATTCCAAAAAAAACTACTGTCTTATACACAATGTAAGGGGATAAAGAATATGTACATAAGGATATATGAATGAGTGATGGTACAGAGCAGCATAGGCAAGATACAGTAGATGATATCGAGTACAGTATATACATATGAGATGAGTATGTAAACCAAGTGGCATAGTTAAAGTGGCTAGTGATACATGTATTACATAAGGATGCAGTCGATGATATAGAGTACAGTATCTACGTATGCATATGAGATGAATAATGTAGGGTAAGTAACATTATATAAGGTAGCATTGTTTAAAGTGGCTAGTGATATATTTACATCATTTCCCATCAATTCCCATGATTAAAGTGGCTGGAGTAGAGTCAGTGGCATTGACAGTGTGTTGGCAGTAGCCACTCAATGTTAGTGGTGGCTGTTTAACAGTCTGATGGCCTTGAGATAGAAGCTGTTTTTCAGTCTCTCGGTCCCAGCTTTGATGCACCTGTACTGACCTCGCCTTCTGGATGACAGCGGGGTGAACAGGCAGTGGCTCGGGTGGTTGATGTCCTTGATGATCTTTATGGCCTTCCTGTAGCATCGGGTGGTGTAGGTGTCCTGGAGGGCAGGTAGTTTGCCCCCGGTGATGCGTTGTGCAGACCTCACTACCCTCTGGAGAGCCTTACGGTTGAGGGCGGTGCAGTTGCCATACCAGGCGGTGATACAGCCCGCCAGGATGCTCGCGATTGTGCATCTGTAGAAGTTTGTGAGTGCTTTTGGTGACAAGCCGAATTTCTTCAGCCTCCTGAGGTTGAAGAGGCGCTGCTGCGCCTTCCTCACGATGCTGTCTGTGTGAGTGGACCAATTTAGTTTGTCTGTGATGTGTATGCCGAGGAACTTAAAACTTGCTACCCTCTCCACTACTGTTCCATCGATGTGGATGGGGGGGTGTTCCCTCTGCTGTTTCCTGAAGTCCACAATCATCTCCTTAGTTTTGTTGACGTTGAGTGTGAGGTTATTTTCCTGACACCACACTCCGAGGGCCCTCACCTCCTCCCTGTAGGCCGTCTCGTCGTTGTTGGTAATCAAGCCTACCACTGTTGTGTCGTCCGCAAACTTGATGATTGAGTTGGAGGCGTGCGTGGCCACGCAGTCGTGGGTGAACAGGGAGTACAGGAGAGGGCTCAGAACGCACCCTTGTGGGGCCCCAGTGTTGAGGATCAGCGGGGAGGAGATGTTGTTGCCTACCCTCACCACCTGGGGGCGACAGAGATGACAGAGTGCCATCGTGTGCCATAAGGGGTTAAACTGTACATGCTCTACGTCAGGTTTTGGAAGCACACTATAACGACTACTGTATCTTAACTAATCAAATCAATCAGGAGTGTTTCAATTAAAGACCTGCTCTGGAACATTTGCGACTTGTAAGTATTTTTTAAACCTCCCGCTTTGGGCTGGACGTGTCAATGTGTAGTTCATACATGCATAATCTAAGAGCAGAATTACTGTCTTACCTCAATTAGCCACGAAATCCCTAGCTTGAACGCAACTGTTTACTGAAAACCGACTGTTTACTGTTTCCTGTTTACTGGCACCCTTTTCCCTACATTTTCTCCCACGTGGGCCAACCCCCTAGCAATGTGCGCTAGCGAGAGAGCAATGACGTGGTGCACATATCTGCACACACAGTATGTGACGTAGTACGCAATTTTCGAGGACCACTTAGGCTCGTGAGTGCTACTTTCAGAATTACTGGTATACAAAGTATATACGAAAGTACCAGAGAATCTCTTTTACTTGATGATTAAATTGAATAGAATTTATATGGATTGACCTCCTAGCCCTGGTAGATGTGTTATCATTACAGAGCATGTCCTTTCTAAGAACCACTGACAACATTTCAATATACATGATTAACATGACTTAACCTTCATGAAGAGAAACCTGCATTACATCATTATGAGATTCTTTCATAAAACACTAATTAGTTGGAGTTGAAATAACAGCAAGAGGGGGTACATAATCCTTTGTTTGGTTTTATACAATACTCCAGCAAGGGCCAGGACTTGAAAGTAATTAACATTTGCATATAGCCTCACCTTCCTCTCATGGTACATAGCCTCTGCACCCACCAAGGTAATACAAGCAGGATGGTATGGCACCAAACGCTGTCAACCTTGTGGCTTAGCGACACTTCCCTGACAACCACAGGAGGGCTGTAAGGTCACGGTGACGTCACAGCAGGGGATCGAAGGTAGAAACCATACATCATGAGAAAGGACACCTCAGACCCCTGGAAGAGAGAAGCAATAAAGCACAGAGGCCCACCATGAGTCACAGGGACAGCACCGAGATGATGGCACCATCAAATGTAATGGCCGCTGGGTGGGGGATCTAGAGAGGGTAACCAAAGGGTAGCCATAAGACAAACCTGCTTAATTGGGGTCTTCACTCTCCTCACTTCTCATTCTGTAATATCTCTGATTTTGAAATATGATCTCAACATGTCCCTCAGACTTCTCTGGTCCCCTTAGCCCCTGTTCCCTGGCCTGTGTAAACCCTCACCCAAACACATTAACCAGCACCCAGCCTGTCACTGCTGCTGGAGAAGGCCATTCCCTCCTCTAAGTATGGAGGCCTTGCTGGGATGCCGATGCCTGTCTGCCCCCACCCCCCTCCTTTCCTCCCGGTATCCGTAGTGATTGAGGCAGGGTTCTGCGGTTGCTAGGAAATGTGAAAAGTGTGGCAGTCGGCCTCAGCAAGAGAGGGAACCTGCCATGAGGATGTTGTGTGGGCCTTTAGGAGAGGATGCACCCTGCTGGATACACATAGTCACTCTCTCTATTAGTCATAATGCAGTTATCTCTGTTATTCTGCTCTGATAAAGGACATCTCCTTAGCGTAAAGCATTTCAGATGCTAAGAATTCTCTCTATTAAATGACAGATATTTGCAGTGAAATTAGACTGACTTGGATTCATTTTTAGACTGCCAACGGACTCGCTCTTGTTTGCTGTCTCCATTACTGTAAAGTGCCTCCTCTCTTTTCTCAAGGACAAGAGGAAAGGAAAGATGGAGGGATGAATGCAGCCAAAGCTACTCAAGATGTTGTGCCAGACTAGGACATTTGTTTTCCATAGAAAGGTATCAGATCAACCCATTCTAATGATTCAATGTCTATTATAATTGCACCAATTGTAATATTGTAGGACACAGACACTACACCAGTAAAGAGCAAAGGCCAGTAAAACTGTAGATGCATGTAGAACTGTAGATGTACGTAGAACTGTAGATGTATGTAGAACTGTAGATGCATGTAGAACTGTAGATGTACGTAGAACTGTAGGTGTATGTAGAACTGTAGATGTATGTAGAACTGTAGATGTATGTAGAACTGTAGATGCATGTAGAACTGTAGATGCATGTAGAACTGTAGATGTACGTAGAACTGTAGGTGTATGTAGAACTGTAGATGTATGTAGAACTGTAGATGTATGTAGAACTGTAGATGCATGTAGAACTGTAGATGTATGTAGAACTGTAGATGCATGTAGAACTGTAGATGCATGTAGAACTGTAGATGTACGTAGAACTGTAGGTGTATGTAGAACTGTAGATGTATGTAGAACTGTAGATGCATGTAGAACTGTAGGTGTATGTAGAACTGTAGATGTATGTAGAACTGTAGATGCATGTAGAACTGTAGATGTATGTAGAACTGTAGATGTACGTAGAACTGTAGATGTACGTAGAACTGTAGATGTATGTAGAACTGTAGATGTACGTAGAACTGTAGATGTATGTAGAACTGTAGGTGTATGTAGAACTGTAGATGCATGTAGAACTGTAGATGTACGTAGAACTGTAGATGTACGTAGAACTGTAGATGTATGTAGAACTGTAGATGTACGTAGAACTGTAGATGTATGTAGAACTGTAGGTGTATGTAGAACTGTAGATGCATGTAGAACTGTAGATGTATGTAGAACTGTAGATGCATGTAGAACTGTAGATGCATGTAAAACTGTAGGTGTATGGCATACAAGCACACACGTCAAAGGCCTTGTTGGATTCATATTAAAAAGGGTTAACACTTGCAAATTCCTCATATTTTGCCTGCCGCTGTGACGCTCTAGTGTTTTTTGATTAGCATGTTGCATTTTTCTGGTATAACTCTGACTCCATGTGGTCATCATTGAAATTGCACATTGCATGCCATGCCTGCGGTGCACTGGTAGTTGGTTGCCATAGCAATCGGATGTCATCAGACAAGCTGTAAGGTGGTGTCTGACATGTCTCTTCTGATGCATTCCTTTAAACTACTTCATTTGTGAAGCTAAACGTTTGGAGCCTTCATTGGGGAGGATGGGCACGTGGTAATGGCCGGAGTGGAATAAGTGGAAGGGTATCAACAACATCAAACACATGGTTTCCATGGTTTCCATGTGTTTGGTGCCATTCCATTTTCTCCGTTCCGTTATTATGAGCCGTCCTCCCCTCAGCAGCCTCCACTGTTGTGAACTACACCCACCTGCCTACAGCATTTCTATACAGAGAGATCATTCTACTGGACAGTGACAACAACCTTTGACCAGACTACAATATCCTCACAGAGAAAGTACAAAAAGCAGAAGTCAATTGGTGAAAAGTTTCAGGAGCCCTGCAGGTATAAATAAATACCCTGTGTGGTACCTTAATGAAGACTCTATGCTGAAACACATAGCTGTTTTTATATGCTACATGCCCAGTATATTAAGGCCTTTTGTAACTTCAACATTTGCCTGAGTGCCTGGACCTTTCACTCTTTGGTTGGATTTGAGTTTTCTGTTTTTCTGATCAAAAGTAAGTAGCACTTTATAGTTGATGATGTGATTCTAGTAATATTATACATATGAATACAGTGGGAAATGTGATGGTTAAAAGAGGTCTATTGAAATGTGTAGGCTACAGTATGAAGAAAGACATCCAGTACAGGTACTTAGCCAGTGTTCCTCCCTGCGTGAGTTCAGGGTTTAG
This sequence comes from Oncorhynchus kisutch, assembly GCF_002021735.2. Taxonomy (NCBI): domain Eukaryota; kingdom Metazoa; phylum Chordata; class Actinopteri; order Salmoniformes; family Salmonidae; genus Oncorhynchus; species Oncorhynchus kisutch. The sequence goes on from NC_034183.2 coordinate 59,939,320, forward strand.
AACTTTGCTCCAACTGGGTTGTTAATTGCTCATTCAGTGATTTGATTGGCATCCTGAACACTTGCTTTTCATATATTAGACCTTTTCGACAAAACCACCTCAGGTCGGTCGAGTGCATGTCTTGAGTCTTTGCTGTTACCGGAGCAATTCAAGTGTTCCTACACGGGCATAGATGCAACTTAATGTATGAAAGGGCTATCGTCGTTTTTCTTGAGATTATGCATATTGTAGACCCTCCTCACTTTGATAATCTGAAGATTAGCTAAATCTACAGACTATGATTAGATCACTGTTCTGTTGAAAGGGACAATCTGCAGTTGCTACATGCATTGTTTTTACTTATAAATCAATGATATGTACCCATTGATTCTTGAAGAACATAATTTAGAAATGCCTCAAGACCTTAATTCAACTGTCGTGCCCCATCAGAACCCACAATATAAACTTGTTTTAATCCAATGTTTGTAAACAGTGTAATTATAAATAAACACTGTATAGCCTCAAAACATGGTTAAAACTATAATGTTGATACCATGGATGGTCAGTCCTTGCATCCATAGCTCTGTCTATGAATTTGAGAGTGGTTCGATTTCTCCAGCCCCATCCCTCAGCTTTTTACAGATAAAATGTTGGGGATTTAATGTTGTTATTGTTTCAATTGCAGATTGCCCCTTTAAGGTGGATATTGAGTTCCTTCTCCAAGCAACATTGTCAGCTTTGTGCTCCCTAAGGTATATGACATATCAGGTGAGGGTTAATTCACTGAAGAGGTAGATCATTAAAACATGCATTCAAACTGTAGACTCTAAATTTAAATTCTAATTATTTTATGACCTCGCCTGGTATAACGTCCCTATAAAAATAATATATTTCTTTATAGATAATGGAATACTTTATTGACAACAATATATTTATATTTTTTCCATGGCCTAGGCAGAGAAGTCCTGTAAATTCGTAAATATTTTACTGATTTTATGTGTTTTTTGTCAACTTTTTATTTTGTTAACTTATCAATTCAACATTGTCATAAGACCGGCAATTCAGTTTGTTTTGTCAAGTTAACCCAAAGGCCAGATAGCTATAACCCTTTGGGTTATCTTGACAAAACTAACTGACTTGCCGGACTTATGACAATGTTTAGCCTTCCTTTTATTTATTTAACTGGAGATGGCACAAGCTTGGACATCATACAGAGGCCTGTAGTTTTGAGTGGATCTCTCACTCCAAGGTGGACTATCCCAATAATTGATGTGCAGTGAGCCCCCCTAAAGCGTCTTTGAGATTATCTTTATAAGGAAAAGTGCTATATAAAATAAATAAATATACAGTATATATACACTGTATATATATATACCAGCAAAGGAGTTGATAATCATTTGTTTTAGAGTCAACAATGTTACAGAGAATGGACAAAGACAGCACAGTCGAACAGGGACACAACAATAACATTGCCTGTGATACATTATCTTACATTCACTTATATCAGTGCCTATGTTTCCTGTATGTATATTGGATGGATATCGGTCCCTGTTGATGCCGCTCTTTTCACCTCTAAATTCTCTCAGTGTGACTAAGCATAGAGCATGTTTGAGTCCTACGCTGCTTCTATGCATGTCAGGACTACTGCTACTGTATTTGTGAGTGTATGCGTGTTCATACTGTGTATGTAGGTATGTATAGGCCTACATTTACTGGTAAGTGTGTGCATGTGTAACCGGCATAGACACATTTTCCATAGTTAGGGTTCTGTGATGCAGTTGCTATGGTAACCATGATAGAAATAGACGGGTATCTGCATGGAAACAAAATAATTGAACGGTGTTGTTTAGAAATAGAGACAGAAAATAACAGATCGGTGAATGAGTGTGTGTACACTGCAGTACATTAAAAGTGCAGCAGTGTGGATGGGGGCCATAGGCCAAGCCATTATGACTAGGAGAGAGTGAGTGGGTCTGCACTGCATTCACTGCCTGTGCTTGAGAGGAGATAAGCACTCAGCGACAACACAAATTAAATAGGGAAACGATATTGTTTAGAACCTCTGTCATTGTACATGATAACATGGTTTCCTAATCACAATGTGGTAAATCTAATCAGGTAGGCTATTCGATAGCTTAGGCTTTCATTGCTTTAATTTGAGTGCATGGTATTCCTTGCAGTAGGGTAATTTAATGAGACATTTCACAAGTCAGGAGTCAGTTGAGAAGGGCTCTATGTTATGTGTTGGGTGTCAGTGTGCTGTAGCTAAGGTAGGCTGCAGCTACTGAATGTCAGGCGTTATCCCTAAACATCAGAGATTTTAAAGACCACATCAACCAGTATGCTGTCTGTATCTTTATTAAACCCATTTTCTTAACACCGTTCAACCACTGTCACGTCTCTTTATGGGTTCCTTTGTAGTGAATTCAGTAATCATGCACTTGGATGAACAAAGAGACTGATTGAAAGACTCAACCCCAGAGCAAAGCTAACAAAATGCAGTGATTCAAAACAGTCATCATTTGCACTCAGTGTATATATATATTTATATAAAAAATCATTAAGTAGAAAATATTGGGAAAGCAGGGGATATGGAGGGATGTGATGTGAAGAGATGAGAAGAGAGGAGGGAGGGGGTGCAGGAATATGAGTGTATGCATTTTCAAGGCGGTCTTTCAGTAGCAAAAAAAACTGTAACAGGAAAACGAATAGGTCTACGGATTGATGCATGCTTTTATACGATGTACGTATCATGGAAATAGGCACTTGAGATTTATAGTTATTAGTTGTACAGTTAGTGCGGTGACACTGGCAATGCGTTTAATTTGAGCTCGAGCTAGGTGGCTTCACCTAAACAGTGTGTGAAAGAGGGAAAGGAGAGGGAACAAGAGGGGAGGGGGTTTATGGACCTCACTGGTTACGGGACCTACAGGCACCCCGATTGTGCTCTCATAATTTGTGGAGGTGAGGACAAAAGAAAGGGAAAATTGGAGGAAAGGCCCGGGATTTGATTGTGACGGGGCCCCCGACTCACCGCCGCTGGTCGGGGTTGTCAAGACGACAGAGGGTGAGGGAAAAGCGGCGGAGCAGTCGACTCAAGACCGGGGTTTCCTGCCAGGGCAGCGGGAGTGTCACAAAACAACCTTTTACTCTTCGAGGGGCCTTAAGCGTTCCCAGGTAACGTATGCGTTGAAAGAGTGTCTCTGTTTTGTTTTTCTCTGCGTTTAGTAAGGGGAAATTACATGTTGGGGGGAATAGTGTCTTCAGCAGCATCCACTTTATTCAGCGTTATATATGCTTACCCACCTACCACTGCTGTATATCTAACATCTGCACCTAATCACCCTCTTTTTGTAAGCTGCTTGCCTCCTCGTCCTATTATGATTATTGGACAGACCAGGTAGATAGCATTGCTAGTTAGCTAGCTAATTGTGTTCGTTGTGCACAAATCTATTTTATCAGGATAGCTAACGTAGCTAAATTGCAGCAAAATAACTCAAACACAATTTGCAATGACGCAAATGGGGTTCTATAGCCTAGCTAGTCCAGCAGCACCCACTAATTGTGATGCATGAAGCTAACGTTAAACGTGCTAGCTAGCTAATATTAGCTACAACTAACGTCAACATGAAACTACTATCTAGATTCTAGTAGCTGCTCGCGCATAGTTTGGTCTGCAACGAACGTAGCTAACGAAATAAAATGCAGTGTGTGCTCAAATGGCTAGCTGATATTAAACATTTAGCGTCCTATTCAATGTTATTCACTATCCACAGTTTTTGCTAGCTTCATCATAATATCTAGCTATGTGCCATGGATGGCATTGGTTTAGTAGAGGACGTGGTTCATCAACCTACTTCTGTCCTGGCCTATAACTCTACAGACAACTTGTTTACAGTGCGTGAGGCCAGTGGTTACGTTTAACACCTGGTGTGACAGCACTGTGATGTCAATAAAAGCGTAATTTGTCACTAATCGAAATGGCTGTTGTTTCTTCATAAACTGTCATGTTGTAGCTAGCATTCAATTAATGACAACATTTTACACCATCATTTATTTATTATCACGTCCCCGCCATCAACATTGTAATTACAGTCCGTAAAACGGAGTAATATTGGTCCAAAAGTATTCAACCCCAAACCTATTAGGCTACTGGATGTAGTAGTAAATTAACATGGAAAACGAAACTGACTAAATGTGTAACGATATCATTTAACTGTCACGATTGAAACCTGCCAATTATCATTCAAATAAAATATTATTGGTCACATTAACAGATTTGCAGGTGCAGAGAAATCCAGCCGTGTTTTAATATATAGCAGTAAAAAAAAGATCAATAAAAATGCACACAAAATCCAGAAAAACACAAATAAAGAAATTCAGAAATATCAGAAGGACCAATGTCAGAGAATGGAATATAAATACATATACAGTACCAGTCAAAAGTTTGGACACCTACTCATTCAAGGGTTTTTCTTAATTTTTTTACTATTTTCTACATTGTAGAATAATAGTGAGGACATCAAAACTATGAAATAACACATGAAATCATGTAGTAACCAAAAAAGTGTTCAACAAATCAAAATATATTTTAGATTCTTCAAAGTAGCCAACCTTTGCCTTGATGACAGCTTTGCATACTCTTGGCAATCTCTTAACCAGCTTCACCTGGAATGCTTTCCCAACTGTGTTGTAGGAGTTCCCACATATGCGCATATGAGCACTTGTTGGCTGCTTTTCCTTCACTCTGGGGTCCAACTTATCCCAAACCATCTCAATTGGGTTGAGGTCGAGTGATTGTGGAGGCCAGGTCATCTGATGCGGCACTCCATCACTCTCCTTCTTGGTCAAATAGCCCTTACACAGTCTGGAGGTGTGTTGGGTCATTGTCCTGTTGGAAAACAAATGATAGTTCCACTAAGCACAAGCTAGATGGGATGGTTACTTGAACTCTGTGAAGCATTTATTTGGGCTGCAATTTCTGAGGCTGGTAACTCAAATGAATTTGTCCTCTGCAGCAGAGGTAACTCTGGGTCTTCCTTCCGGTCCTCATGAGAACCAGTTTCATCATAGCGCTTGATTGTTTTTGCGACTGCACTTGAAGAAACTTTAAAAGTTATTGAAATGTTACGTATTGACTGACCTTCATGTCTTAAAGTAATGATGGATTGTCATTTCTCTTTGCTTATTTGAGCTGTTCTTGCCATAATATGGACTTTTACCAAATAGGGCTGTCTTCTGTATATCACCTCTACCTTGTCACAACACAATTGATTGGCTCAAACGCATTAAGAAGGAAAGAAATTCCATAATTGTACTTTTAGCAAGGCACACCTGTTAATTGAAATGCCTTCCAGGTGACTACCTCATGTAGCTGGTTGAGAGAATACCAGGTGTGTGCAAGGCTGTCATCAAGGCAAAGGGTGGCTACTTTAAAGAATCTCATAAAAAATATTTGGACTTAACACTTTTCTGGTTACTACATGATTCCATATCTGTTATTTCATAGTTTTGATGTCTTCAATGTTATTCTACAATGTAGAAAATAGAAAAAATAAAGGAAAACCCTTTAATCAGTAGGTATGTCCAAACCTTTGACTTGTACTATACCTAAAAAAAGAAACGTCCTCTCACTGTCAACTGCGTTTATTTTCAGCAAAATTAACTATTTGTATGAACATAACAAGATTCAACAACTGAGACATAAGCTGAATAAGTTCAACAGACATGTGACTTACAGAAATTGAATAATGTGTCCCTGAACAAAGGGGGGGGGTCTTCTAACCAGAGTTCCTTTGTCCAGTGTCTGTGCTATTTTGCCCATCTTAATCTTTTCTTTTTATTGGCCAGTCTGAAATATGGCTTTTTCTTTACAACTCTGCCTAGAAGGCCAGCATCCCGGAGTCGCCTCTTCACTATTGAGATTTGTGTTTTGCGGGTACTATTTAATGAAGCTGCCAGTTGAGGACTTGTGAGGCGTCTGTTTCTCAAACTAGACACTAATGTACTTGTCCTCTTGCTCAGTTGTGCACTGGGGCCTCCCACTCCTCTTTCTATTCTGGTTAGAGCCAGTTTTTGCTGTTCTGTGAAGGGCAATTTCTCGCATTCTTGGCAATTTCTCGCCAAGAATAGACAGACGAGTTCCAAAAGAATGGTCTTTGTTTCTGGCCATTTTGAGCCTGTAATCGATCCCACAAATGCTGATGCTCCAGATGCTCAACTAGTCTAAAGAAGGCCAGTTTTATTGCTTCTTTAATCAGGACCACAGTTTTCAGCTGTGGGAACATAATTGCAAAGGGTTTTCTAATGATCAATTAACCTTTTAAAATGATAAACTTTGATTAGCTAACACAACGTGCCCCTGGAACACAGGAGTGATGGTTTCTCATAATGGGCCTCTGTATGCCTATGTAGATATTCCATTAAAAATCTGCCGTTTCCAGCATATACAGTGCTGTGAAAAAGTATTTGCCCCCTTCCTGATGTATTTTTTTGCACATTTGCAAGTAAACACAAAATGCAGTTAAGTGATGATTTTATTTATTAAGGGAAAAAAGCTACATTGGAGGGTTTGAGCATGAACCACCTTTAAGGTCACGCCACAGCATCTCAATCGGATTCAAGGCCCGACTTTGACTAGGCCACTCAAACCTTCACTTAAAAAATAATAAAAAATTAAGCCATTCAGAGGTAGACTCACTGGTGTGTTTTGGATCATTGTCCTGCTTCAGAACCCAAGTGCGCTTCAGCTTGAGGTCACGAACTGGATGGCCGGACATTCTCCTTCAGGATTTTTTTGGGTAGAGAGCAGAATTTATGGTGCCATCAATCACAGTAAGTCGCCCAGGTCCTGAAGCAGCAAAGCAGCCCCAGACCATCATACTACCACCACCATATTTGACTGTTGGTATGATGTTCTTTTTCTGAAATGCTGTGTTACTTTTACGCCAGATGTAACGGGACGCACACCTTCCAAAAAGTTCAACTTCTGTCTCGTCAGTCCACAGAATATTTTCCCAAAAGTCTTGGGGATCATCAAGATGTTTTTTTCCAAAAGTGAGACAAGCCTTTGTTCTTTTTGGTCAAGCAGTGGTTTTCACCTTGGAACTCTGCCATGGATGACATTTTTGCCCAGTCTCTTTCTTATGGTTGAGTCATGAACACTGACCTTAATTGAGGCAAGTGAGGCCTGCAGTTCTTTAGATGTGGTTGTGGGTTCTTTTGTGACCTCTTGGATGAGTTGTCGCTGCGCTCTTGGAGTAATTTTGGTAGGCTGGCCACTCCTGGGAAGGTTCACCAGTGTTCCAAATGTTCTCCATTTGTGGATAATGGCTCTCACCGTGGTTCGCTGGCGTCCCAAAGCTTTAGAAATGGCTTTGTAACCCTTTCCAGACTGATAGATGTCAATTACTTTGTTTCACATCTGTTCCTGAATTTCTTCGGATCGCGGCATGATCTTTTGGCCTACTTCACTTTGTCAGACAGGTTCTATTTAAGTGATTTCTTGATTCAACAGGTCTGGCAGTAATCAGGCCTGGGTGTGGCTAGTGAAATTGAACTCAGCTTTCCAAAAAATGTGATTAACCACAGTTAATTCATGATTGGGGCGGCAGGGTAGCCTAGTGGTTAGAGCGTTGGACTAGTAACAAAAAAGGTTGCAAGTTCAAATCCCCCAGCTGACAAGGTACAAATCTGTCGTTCTGCCCCTGAACAGGCAGTTAACCCACTGTTCCTAGGCCGTCATTGAAAATAAGAATTTGTTCTTATTAACTGACTTGCCTAGTTAAATAAAGGTAAAACATGTTTTAATTTATTTTTAATTTAATTAACAAGGGGGGGCAATTACTTTGTCACAAGAAGGTTCGGATAGCTTTTTCCCTTAATAAATAAAATTATCACTTAAAAACTGCATTTTGTGTTTACTTGGGTTATCTTTGTGTAATATTAAAATTTGTTTTGATGATCTGAAACATTTAAGTGTGATAAATGTGCAAAACAATAAGAAATCAGGAAGGAGGCAAATACTTTTTCACAGCACTGTATATATATATATATATTACATTACACAGTTGAAGTTGGAACTTTACATACACCTTAGCCAAATACATTTGAACTCAGTTTTTCACAATTCCTGACATTTAATCAGAGTAAAAAATCCCGGTCTTAGGTCAGTTAGGATCAGCACTTTATTTAAAGAATGTGAAATGTCAGAATAATAGTGGTGATTTATTTCAGCTTTAATGTCTTTCATCACACTCCCAGTGGGTCAGAAGTTTACATAAACTCAATTAGTATTTGGTGACATTGCCTTTAAATTGTTTAACTTGGGTCAAACATTTCAGATAGCCTTCCACAAGCTTCCCACAATAAGTTGTCAGAATTTTGGCCCATTCCTCCTGACAGAGCTGGTGTAACTGAGTCAGGTTTGTAGGCCTCCTTGCTCGCATGCGCTTTTTCATTTCTGCCCACACATTTTCTATAGGATTGAGGTCAGTGCTTTGTGATGGCCACTCCAATACCTTGACTTTATTGTCCTTAAGCCATTTTGCCACAACTTTGGAAGTATGCTTGGGGTCATTGTCCATTTGGAATACCCATTTGCGACCAAACTTGAACTGAATTGAACTGATGTATTGAGATGTTGCTTCAATGTATCCACATAATTTTCCTGCCTCGTGATGTCATCTATTTTGTGAAGTGCACCAGTCCCTCCTGCAGCAAAGCACCCCCACAACATGATGGTGCCACCCCCTTGCTTCAAGGTTGGGATGGTGTTCTTCGGCTTGCAAGCATCCCCCTTTTTCCTCCAAACATAACGATGGTCATTATAGCCAAACAGTTCTATTTTTGTTTCATCAGACCAGAGGACATTTCTCCAAAAAGTACGATCTTTGTCCCCTTGTGCAGTTGCAAACCGTAGTCTGGCTTTTTGATGGCGGTTTTGGAGCAGTGGCTTCTTCCATGCTGAGCGGCCTTTCAGGTTATGTCAATATTAGGACTTGTTTTACTGTCAATATAGATACTTTTGTACCTGTTTCCACCAGCATCTTCACATGGTCTTTTGCTGTTGTTCTGGGATTGATTTGCACTTTTCGCACCAAAGTGCGTTCATCTCTAGGAGACAGAATGCGTCTCCTTCCTGAGTTGTATGATGGCCGCGTGGTCCCTATACTTCCGTACTATTGTTTGTACAGATGAACGTGGTACCTTCAGGCATTTGGAAAAGGCTCCCATGGATGAATCAGACCTGTGAAGGTCTACATTTTCTTTTCCTGAGGTCTTGGCTGATTTTCTTTTGATTTTCCCATGATGTCAAGCAAAGAGGCACTGAGTTTGAAGGTTGGCCTTGAAATGCATCCACAGGTACACCTCCAATTGACTCAAATGATGTCAATAGCCTATCAGGAGCTTCTAAAGCCATGACCTAATTTTCTGTATTTTTCCAAGCAGTTTAAAGGCACAGTCAACTTAGTGTGTGTTAACTTCTGACTCACTGGAGTTGTGATACAGTGAATTATAAGTGAAATAATCTGTCTGTAAACAATTGTTGGAAATATTACTTGTCATGCACAAAGTAGATGTCCTAACTGACTTACCAAAACTATAGTTTGTTAACAAGACATTTGTGGAGTGGTTGAGAAACTAGTTTTAATGACTCCAACCTAAGTGTTTGTAAACTTCCGACTTCAACTGTTTATATATAATGGTGTGTAAAGACAGTATATGAATAGAAAAGGTGTGTACAGCAGTAGTTATATAGGATGAGCCATGACTAGAATACAGTATGTACAGATCCTTCAGAAAGTATTCATACCCCTTGATTTATTTCACATTTAGTTCACATTTAGTTGTTACTTATTCCACATTTAGTTGTTACAGCCATCTACACACACTAACCTATGATGACAAAGTGAAAACATGTTTTTAGAAATGTTTCAAATGTTTTGAAAATTAAATACATTATTTCCATTACATAAGTATTCACACCCCTGAATCAATACATGTTAGAACCACCTTTGGCAGCGATTACAGCTGTGACTCTTTCTACGTATGTCTCTAAGAGCTTTGCACACCTGGATTGTACAATATTTGCACATTGTTCTTTAAAAAATTATTCAAGCTCTGTCAAGTTGGTTGTTGATCATTGCTAGACAGCAATTTACAAGTCTTGCCATAGATTTTCAAGACGATTTAAGTCAAAACTGCGACTTGGCCACTCAGAAACATTCAATGTTGTCTTGGTAAGCAACTCCAGTGTATATTTGGCCTTGTGTTTTAGGTTATTGTCCTGCTGAAAGGTGAATTTGTCTCCCAGTGTCTGTTGGAAAGCAGACTGAACCAGGTTTTCTTCTAGGATTTTACCTGTGCGTATCTCTATTCCGTTTATTCTTATACCCTCAAACTCCCTAGTCCTTGCCAATGACAAGCATACCCACAACATGATGCAGCTAACCACCATGCTTGGAAATATGAAGAGTGATGTGTTGTTTTTAGATTTGCTCCAAACATAACATGTTTTATTCAGGAAGTTCATTTCTTTGACACTTTTTTTTGAGGTTTTACTTTAGTGCCTTACTGCAAGTAGGATGCATGTTTTGCAATATTTGTATTCTTTGCGAGGCATTGGAAAACCTCCCAGTCTTTGTGGTTAAATCTGTATTTGAAATTTGCTGCTAGACTGAGGGACCGTACAGATAATGTATGTGTGGGGTACAGAGATGAGGTAGGCATAAAAAACTATATGTCAAACACTATTATTGCACATAGTGCGTCCATGCAACTCATAATGTGACTTGTTAAGCAAACGTTTACTGCAGAACTTAATTAGGCTTGCCATAACGAAGGGGTTGCATAGTTATTGACTCAAGACATTACAGCTTTTCATTTTTAATTAATTTGTAAAAAAATCTCTAAAAACATAATTCCACTTTGACATTATGGGGTGTTGTGTGTAGGCCAATGACACACAATCTCAATTGAATCCATTTGAAATTCAGTCTGTAACACAACAACATGTGGAACAAGTCAAAGGGAGTGAATCCTTTCTGTACATATAAAGTGGGTAAAACAGTATGTTAACATTATTAAAGTGACCAGTGTTCAATGACTGTACATTGGGCAGCAGTCTAAGTTGCAGGGTAGGGTACCGGGTGGTAGCTGGCTAGAACAGTGACTAAGGTTCAAGGCCTTGGCTATACAAATGACACTTTTACAAAAGACTGCAGAAGTTGGCTGCAAGCAATTGGTCAATTAAGCACTTTACAGTGTATTTAAAACAGACAATAGACGTGTCACATGGGGTCCTCATGAATGATGACCCCATCAAAGTGGCGTCACCGCATAATTAGAGTCCCTGTTGATTGAATGCCTGAGAAAGTTGTTAAATACATTTACGTTGAGCTATACCTACCTGTTTTATTCATTTAGTGGGGTGATAAGAAACCACATGGCTGGCTTACCACAGCTTTATACGATTATTTGTAATCATGTACAATCCATGTAGGCCTACATGGATTCATTGTGATCTTGACATTATTGTGCCATTGTTTTGACTTCATGCTGCTAGGCCTCTGGGTAAATACATTTGAATTCAATCACTTTTTGACAGCACCCCTTTTGATTTGAACAAAACCTTTCATACATATTTGCCCATTGTAGAAGTGCTCAGAAAGTGACATTTTAGACCTGAATGCCAAAACATTCAAGAGATAAATGTGGTCAAAGGTAAATAAAGGTTAAATAAAATGTAATTAAATGTGGTCAAAGTTGACCTTTCACTGGAAACGATAAACGGTTTGAGATTGATATTTAAAAGCTTACAAACAGGGTTGTCAAACTGTTTTTTAAATAATTGATTGATTTATCTAATTATCATCTGAGGTTTTGGTGTTGTGCCCACCATCTGTTGAGACGCAACATGCTCTTGAATACAGGGTGGGTGTCATGTTTTGTCTGATAAATGTATTAAAAAAAAATGACATTTTGACTTTCAAATGGTACCACAAACATGGTTGGAGGTCCACACATTAGAGAATGTTGACTTGAATGGGAATATAAATTGGTTTAAATAACACTGTCAATCCTCCATAGGAAACCTATTAAAAGCATAGAAATATAGATAAAAGAATATACATTACCAGTTAAGTTGACATTTGATGGTGGGTGGACTAGCGGCCATCTTTGTGGTAGTAATTAGAAGTACAAATTTAATTTCAATGGTGTACCAGTTAAATTGCAGTGGTCTGAAGGGATAAGTCATTTTATGAATTACATTTCTATGCTTTAAATGACACCCACTCTGTATTCAATAGCATGTTGTGTCTCAACCATTGGCGGGCACAACACACAAACTTCAGATGATGTAAAGTGGGGTCTAAGCATCAACAAATAATAATTTATTTAGTTTTTCTTTCTCCAAGAAATTATCAAATAGTTAGACAAACCTGTTTGTAAGCTTTTAAAATGATATCAAACTCAACCTTTTATCATTTCCAGTGATAAAGACATGGATGTCTCATAGGGCCGGGACGATACCAGTATATTGCAAAACTCTTCTCTCCTTTAAAAACCTTTTGTATGTCAAATATTGTGTGCTATAGCTTGGCAAATAAATACATGTGACTCTGGATGACAACATAAGGATGTTTGTTTCCAACATTAGGGCTGTTTTCCTAAAGAAGTTAAATCCACTTTGTGTTTTTTTCCCTTGCTGAGGTACTAACAAGCTGGTATCGTCCCTAACCTAATGTCTCTTGGTGTGGTGGGGTATGCAAAATGGTCCAATTTGATCACCTCTGTCTCCTGAATGTTTTGGCCTTCAGGTCCAAAAAGTCACTTTATGACCACTTATTCCATGGGCAAACATGTCTGGAAAGTTTTGTTTAAATCAAAAGGGATGCAGTCAAAAAGTGATTGAACTCCTATGGATTTACCCTCTACTCTAGTGCCTTTTGTTTTGGATGGATGTTTGAGTTAAATGTGTTATCGGGAATTGAACAAACGCAGCAGTGGCAGTTGACACACACAATACAAATACGCTATATTGTCGCCGTTGACGTCTGGACAAATGTTGCCCCTCAAAATCATATAGTTGTGGTTTTGCACATTTTAGTTTGATACCACTTTACAACAAGTCCCCTAATACCTGTGTATTTATTTACATGGTAGTTACATCGGCATGTGGGCCTATAGTGTAATTACAGTATGATGTTATAAAGTTGGACACGTTGACTCCTGATTCATTGTATTGCAGATTATACAGTGGGGCAAAAAAGTATTTAGTCAGCCACCAATTGTGCAAGTTCTCCCACTTAAAAAGATGAGAGAGGCCTGTAATTGTCATCATAGGTACACTTCAACTATGACAGACAAAATGAGAAAAAAAATCCAGAAAATCACATTGTAGGATTTTTAATAAATTTATTTGCAAATTATGGTGGAAAATAAGTATTTGGTCACCTACAAACAAGCAAGATTTCTGGCTCTCACAGACCTGTAACTTCTTCTTTTAGAGGCTCCTCTGTCCTCCACTCGTTACCTGTGTTAATGGCACCTGTTTGAACTTGTTATCAGTATAAAAGACACCTGTCCACAACCTCAAACAATCACACTCCAAACTCCACTATGGCCAAGACCAAAGAGCTGTCAAAGGACACCAGAAACTAAATTGTAGACCTGCACCAGGCTGGGAAGACTGAATCTGCAATAGGTAAGCAGCTTGGTTTGAAGAAATCAACTGTGGGAGCAATTATTAGGAAATGGAAGACATACAAGACCACTGATAATCTCCCTCGATCTGGGGCTCCACGCAAGATCTCACCCCATGGGGTCAAAATGATCACAAGAACGGTGAGCAAAAATCCCAGAACCACACTGGGGGGACCTAGTGAATGACCTGCAGAGAGCTGGGACCAAAGTAACAAAACCTACCATCAGTAACACACTACGCCGTCAGGGACTCAAATCCTGCAGTGCCAGACGTGTCCCCCTGCTTAAGCCAGTACATGTCCAGGCCCGTCTGAAGTTTGCTAGAGAGCATTTGGATGATCCAGAAGAAGATTGGGAGAATGTCATATGGTCAGATGAAACCAAAATATAACTTTTTGGTAAAAACTCAACTCGTTGTGTTTGGAGGACAAAGAATGCTGAGTTGCATCCAAAGAACATCATACCTACTGTGAAGCATGGGGGTGGAAACATCATGCTTTGGGGCTGTTTTTCTGCAAAGGGACCAGGACGACTGATCCGTGTAGAGGAAAGAATGAATGGGGCCATGTATCGTGAGATTTTGAGCGAAAACCTCCTTCCATCAGCAAGGGCATTGAAGATGAAACGTGGCTGGGTCTTTCAGCATGACAATGATCCCAAACACACCGCCCGGGCAACGAAGGAGTGGCTTCGTAAGAAGCATTTCAAGGTCCTGGAGTGGCCTAGCCAGTCTCCAGATCTCAACCCCATAGAAAATCTTTGGAGGGAGTTGAAAGTCCGTGTTGCCTAGCAACAGCCCCAAAACATCACTGCTCTAGAGGAGATCTGCATGGAGGAATGGGCCAAAATACCAGCAACAGTGTGTGAAAACCTTGTGTAGACTTACAGAAAACGTTTGACCTCTGTCATTGCCAACAAAGGGTATATAACAAAGTATTGAGATAAACTTTTGTTATTGACCAAATACTTATTTTCCACCATAATTTGCAAATTAATTAATTAAAAATCCTACAATGTGATTTTCTGGATTTTTTTTTCTCATTTTGTCTGTCATAGTTGAAGGGTACCTATGATGAAAATTACAGGCCTCTCATCTTTTTAAGTGGGAGAACTTGCACAATTGGTGGCTGACTAAATACTTTTTTGCCCCACTGTATGTGACTATTTGTACAGTAAGACCTACAGTTAGTACCATACTAAAATAGACCATGTGGTATATGTTAAGGAACACTGTGAGAAAGAGTAAGGGGTTATGCAATGGTTAACAACAAACACACTATACTTACTTTGTCAGCAAAAACCCACACAGAATCTGTGGATGTAATATCCTATGTACAGTATAGGCTATGGGGTCGATGTGGCACACAGTTATTTTTGTTTCTTTTTCTGTTCTTTCAGATTTCCACAGAGCTCCTGTAAACAACTGAAGAGAGATGGACTCGCATGGATGGAAATACTGGAGAGAAACTGCAAAAGAAAAACAAGAAGAAGCTGATTAAATGGAAACCTTACTTTTGGACATTGGTGTGGGAGACAGTCAATTTGAATAATGATTGAAAGAAAAAGGAAATAAGGTAAGACAGAACAGTGTTGGAGATATAGAAGAGCACCAAGATAAACCCTGGTGAAGAAGAATTGAAGTTGGGGAAACTGGAGACCAAAGACCTTTCTACAATCCAACTACATACGTCAACAAATTTAAGGGAATGACAAAAAAAAAGAGAATTTCAACAAGTATTAATCTCAACAAGAACACACAAATGTCAGTGGATTTTTTCCCCTCTTTTGGTTTGAGACATTTATTGGATGAACGTACAGGCAAGAATTTCTAAGGATGTTTCTACACAGGTACTAGTCAAATACATGCAAACCTACACGAGGGAAGAATTATTGTTTCACATATGCTACTCCTGCCAGAACTGAATCATTTCTGCAATGGCAGTCCAGCAGTCTAAAAGGCAGTGACTCAGTTACTCTTGAAAAGTTTTTGCACATGGGACACCATTGAATCGCACTGCAATTTTATCTTAACTCTGTTTGCCTGTGCTCTTATACAGTGGAAAGTGCTGTTGCCTATTATTTCAAGTGCTGTTGTCTCTCTTGCACTTGATATATTCACATTTAGTGCCAAACTGCAACATCTGTATCATATCCTTTTAACTTTGAAATCGCTACTACATTTAGTACAGAAAAACAGATCTTTAGTTGTAATTTGAACTCAACTCTCCAACTATTACACCTATAATGGAGTTACTTTACATTATCAGCAGATTTCAGAAGTTCTTTAGTTGCATCTAATTGAAAATTACTGGTCATTTTCTGCTCAAGCCTCAGTATTTGCTTCATCTTCGATTGCTGCTACAAGTGTGATAAAACATTTGTGATAAAGTCACTTGCTTCAACTCTGCTGGACTTTGTTGGACTCTCCACCATCCTTTAACTGCAAGCCTACGAAGTCAACTGACACAGTAACTGCCATTACGGAACAAAAAACATTCCCTCAAACAATTTGTAAAAATTCATCAAAACATGCAGAATTTCCCCAACAGTCCAGCACCTCCAGCTCTTCCTCCTGGATTTACTAGTAGGGGTGGAGGTGGCCCCTCTTACCCACCACCATCAACAGATCCCCAAATATCCCCAAGGATGACCGACGACTACACTGGAATGCAACAGCAAACCCCTCCAAACCCTCAAAGTCACAGTCGACACCTACTCCATCGAGGGCACCACCACCCTAGTCAGGCTGGCCATATGCTTGCTTATGATGCAAGAAACAGAGCTGGGGAATCATCACACGGTAATATTCACAGTGGCAGTAGTAGCAACCCGTACCAAAAGGAAACAATGGATTATTATTTTGCAATGGGTGGAAAGGACAGACATAGAAGAGGAGGTATGGCATATGGGGCAGGTTTTGGGTACTCAAATATGGATGGACATATACCTCAGCAGTACCGACAAGCTGGAACTAGCTCCTCCGGGATGATGTCTCCCTATCCTTTGGACTATGGTTCGACGGCCGGCTCAGGTGGTAGTAGCAGTGGTGCTGGAGCATTTTCCCCCTCCCATCAGTACAAAATGGCTCAGAACCCTGCAATGCAGCCAGCATCAGGGCCTCAGATGCAGCACCGCCAACATGGACAGAATTACCCCGCCCATCAAGCTCTGCAACATGGACAGCAGCATAGGACTTATCCCATCTCTGGACAGAGAATGCCTCCACAGTTCTCACACTACTCCCCACAGGGTAGTGCATCCACAGGGTCATCAGGAATGTACAGCTCCCCACCACAGAGATATCATGATGGGGCCAGTAGTGGTGGTGGATTTGAACCTAAAGTCAACAACTCTCCTAATATGAACTCTAATTCAAACTCAATTTCAAGTTCAGCTACAACAAACAATGTTGGATCACTGGAGAATGTTACACAGAGTTACCACTCTTCAAGTTACCCCTCATACTCCCCACAAACTCATCCACTCCACAAACAAGCCACCCTCCAGGACCGCAATTCTCAGCACAATTTAGGAGTAGGTTACGACAACTCTCTCAAAATGCAGCATCATGCCCCTCCACCAGGTTCTGTATACTCTAAACATCACCAATCCACCAATCCTGGAATGCCTCAACAACCGTGTCAAGAAATTTCCAAATCGCCAATGCACTCTCAACCCAAACAGGGCCAGATTAACCAAAACTTCAGCCCTATATCTAACCCCTCTCCAGCTGCCTCTGCAGTGCAGTCTCCCAGTTGTAGCTCCTCACCTTCCCCGTTGATGGGTGTCTCAGAAGGTCATGGGAACCCTTTATGTCCCCCACATGTTCCATCACATCCTCCTCCCCCAAATCCTCGTAGTTGCCGTGGTCGGTTATTGCAGACTTTGCCTCAGTTGAGTCCCACACCCAACTCCAACAGCAGCATCAGTAGTTGTGGCAGCAGTGGCAGTAACAAAGCTACTGGTCTGAATACAAGCGCTAGAGGTGGTCACTTAGTCTCAAACCGAAGCAGAATGGCTGCCGGTACAGGAAAAGGATCACATGAAGAAGGGTCATCCTCGTCTGTCTATTCATCTTCTCCTCTTGACAAACTCATGCAAGATCCTGGCTTGAACAGTCTAAATGCGTTGACATCACAGGTAGCGAATTTACCCAATACAGTGCAACATATGCTTCTCACTGACACATTAATGTCACATAGAAGGGGGAAAGATGGACAAAGTCAAATGCTGCAGGCATTACAAGCCATTCCCTCTACTCAACCAAGGAGTCGAAGTGTCAGTGCTGCCTCAAGCAGTGGGATTGGTGGTGGTGAAGGTGCTGGCTCGGAGGCTGGAGGTGATGAAGATTCCTTTCTGGTGTCCGAAAGAGTTTCATCAAGGGTCAAAGAGGAACGAGATGAGCAGATTTCTGAGGGGAGAAAATCTAGAATGCGGCAGATGAGTGGCACAAGCAGTGGATCGGAACCAACTGGCTACTATCCTCCTCCATCTCAGAGTCAGATATCAATGGGTTCGAGTAAAAACCAATCCCATACTGGAAAGAGTGATCAGGGTTCACAAGGGAAGAGGATGTTCACGGAATCTTCTACAAAACAATCTCTGAATCCATCAGATGTTTCTGAAAGAAAGACAACTGAAACCCGGACACCTTCATTGTCATCTCCCTCCTCTGCTCCTCAATCTGCTGAGCCTGGTCCAAGCATACATTCTCGCCCTCCTGTTTCCTCTACTCCCTCATGCCCCATTCCCTCTCCTGCTCCTCAGTTCCACGTAAACTGTGTTTCTGAGCCTGGTGCCACTGATGTGAATACTAAAAATGGGCTTAGGAAAACAAGGGAAATTAAATATGAAGGAATTAAAGATGAAAGTGGAGGGATGATTGAAAAAGGCACCCATGGTGCAGACCCGAGAGAGCAGACCCGAGAGGGACACATGCGACAAGATGGGCAGGACAAAGAAAATAAATTGGATCGATCTTCCTTCCGTAACAAAAAGGGGGATGAGAAGGACGGAAAACGATGTAAGACACGAGATTTGGACAACTCCAATCAAGATCAAAATATTGAGGAACAGCCAAATGCTGGTGGAGTGGGTGTTATTGTGTCAACTCGTTGTGAGGTAAATCATCCAGAAAAAGCTACATGTGCACAAGACAACTGCATAGAGGAGAAACATTCAGACAGCTTCTTTAGAGAGTCTAGTCGTCATAATGGGGAGGAAGGAATGGATTTGAGTGTATGTTCCTCTCATCATGAAGTTTCCCAGAAATCTAACTTTGGGCGGTCTGTCCCTCAAAATCATCCCCCCTCAGGTCCTCAAAAATATGGTTACCAAGAGTCACCACATGGTGCTGCCATGGGTTTGAAGAACCGAGGGAGACCTAGTCCAGGGAGTGTAACAGGATCAAATTCAAGGTATCAAGGCTTCCATCAGCCAAAGCCCAGTTATGCCCCTGAACACACCAAGGATGTCGCGGGTACTACAGTTGAGGGATCAGTGAGGAGAAGAGAAGGATCAGGAGCAAGAGGACATGATGATCATTCTCAACTCCAGCATCCATTTCCAAGCCTCTTGCAGGAGGTTCTACAGGGTTATCACTTAGACCGGCGCTATGGGCGATCTGAACAGGCACTAACTGCCCATCTCCAGGCTCAAAATATGACTCGGCAACAGTACCAAACCAGGCATCCTTATGGCATGGCTGAAAGTATGAGAACCCAAACTGGAGTTGGAGAGGTCACTTCCCACCCCTCCCGAATGACCAGCCCTGGAAAGCCTCTTCAACTAAATCAGCACCAGGGGCCTGGATCTGATTTTGTACCAGAATCACCTCAATCCTCCTTGAGGTCTGAAGGAGTAGATACAAAGGGATCTCACAGTGCTTCTTCAGAGAAAAATAAAATGGCAACACCGCAGCGTCACCTGACCCATATGCCACAGTCTACAGAGTTTTTGTCTGGACCTCCACCAAAACACATCAATTTAGCCGACTACTCGTTACCTCACAGGAAACCCCCTTCAGGTCTGCCCAGCTCATCATCAGCTGTACAGGAACTCCTATTGCAGAAAACAGAGCCGCTAGCGGGCAGTGTCGGAACCATAGGTCAAATTGAGTCTCAAATGTTGACGTCCTCCCTTTTACCTCCATCTAAAGAACGCCGCTCTGTCATATGTGATGTTTGTCCCAATCGCCGCTGTACACCAGAAAGGGATGGGGAACGTGAAAAAAGTCAAATTGGTGCCTCTGTGATCCAACTGCCATCAACAAATGATCTAGGGAACAGTAAGGAGTTAGGAGATAAAAAAGAGGTTGGAGTGAAGGTAGCATCAAAGGAGACTGCAGAGGCTGTCCATCATAGTGGTCTTACAACCAAGGAAACTGATGTTGAGCATCATAAAAAGGCTTTACACCCATCTGTGGTTATGAATGCAGAGCCTCTTAGAAGAGGTAAGATTGATTTGACCACCACCATGCCCTCTCAACATCTGCAGCAAACCTCTCACTATCCCTCTACCACCAACCCTCTGTCTCCACCATCAAGACATCAGTCATACCCGCATGGTGTAGATTTATCTGCAGGGCATGCCAGTGGCTTTCCTGGTTCCAGGTTTGGTGATACAAGAGAGGGCAATATGATGCCACGTAACCCCCATTTTCACAATCCCTACCACTCACCCCAAGTTCATTTACAAAACCCACAATCCGCAAACAAATTGCAAATGTATACTCACCTCCATGCTCATGACTTGGATGACAGGCTTGATTGGGCAGCTACCATTAATAGACCCACCAAGGATCTGATGCAGTCCAGTACTTCTCCAGGTAGACATAAACTCAGTCATTCAGAGCAGAGACAAAGGATGCAGTCTCCAACTGACATTTTGCACAATCGCCAACCGTTTGCTAAACAGCAAGTTCCTCATCAGAACACTTACTATGACATGAAAATGTGGGAGTCAACACACTCTGGTAGAGAGAGTGTGGGGATGTTGGAGGGGGATCCTTACCAGAGAAGTCAACAGCTACCTCCTGCTGCTCCTCTTGGGTCTGTTGCCCCCCAATTGGTTCCAACAGCTCCACCAGTCTCCAACATTCTTGAATCACCTGTCTCCCAAGTGGTTACAGAAGAAATCTTTAAATCACTCCATCCAACACCTAATTCCATGAAAACAGTTGGTCCCAGTATTGGTGGCAATGTCAATTCCGTGATGCCACAGAGCCATCGATCAAATAAAACTGGGGGTTCTGGGGACACAAATCCATTAATGTTGAGGAGGAGAGTTCGTTCTTTCATTTCCCCTATCCCAGCCAAGAGGCAGCATCAGGATGTATCACAGCAAAGGAGTGCCCCTAGTTCATATCACTCACCTTTGACCTACTCTGAATCCAGCCTCCAAAATGACGATGACTCATCCAGTTCAGATATAACTACACTTGGTTCGCCTAACACTCCTTGTCCCACACCTGGACAAAGCACGTATTCACAATCCTCCTCACCTGTTCAGGGTAAGAAGAGTCTGCCTCCAAGAAAAGGGAGAGGTTTGAAACTGGAGGCTATTGTTCAGAAAATTACACCAAATGTGAAGAAATCTACTAACAGCGGCCATACCGATGTTGACTCAAATGATTTTGCTGGATTTTCTCACACTGAAATGTCACAGTTTACTGACACACAGGACGAAGAGGAATGTTTACCTTATCTCGATGAAAGTCTCTCATTAAGTGACATTATGCCCTACAGAGGGGTTGATGAGACTGGACCGTTACCTCCCACCGCATACCCCTGTGATCCTCACCAGACATCACAAGCTCTTAAACGCGGCACCACAGGAACTGTTACAAGACCTTTGCAGCCAGACTTTGACTTTGGGTTAGGGACTGCAGCATCTAGTACTGGTGATAGAGATAAAGAGATACCTGCTGACTTCACCTTGTTAGGGCCCTTACCCCCACCTCCACCACTACCTTGTCCAGTACAGGGCTCCCCCCCACCTTCTTCATCTGCCTTGTCTGATATTCAACATTTCACTAATACTTACCAGCAACTTGAGACTCGAAGAGGTGAACAATCTGCTGCTAACCTTCTGAGACAAAAACTTGAAGAAACTGGGATTGGATTTGATGATTACAGTAGCAGTGACTATTATGGAACCACCCCACCACACCACAGTCAGGCTCAAGGGCACTTACTAAGACAGCCACATCAAACTTCTCCAAGGTCGTCTTTGGCAATGACAGGGTCACCACAAGATTCCAAACAATCAGACAATTCTGTACCCAAAGGCTATTTCCCATCAGGCAAGAAGAAGGGAAGGCCTGTTGGAAGTGTGAATAAGCAAAAACGTGCTCAAGCCACCCAGGCCCAGAATGTGAGCCCAAGTGCTCTGTCTGGCCCACCCATTCAATCTCCTGCAACTGTTAGCCCACAGGTAGCCCCAAGCCCTAGCACTACAGCCTCTGCCCCATCAGTCACTCCTCCAACTGATCAGAAAATGACTCCTCCTGAGATTCCACCAGTCTTGACCCAAGCAGTAAAAGTGGATGCTGAAAGTGAGGACACTCAGCCAGAGCCGGAGGTGATATCAGTCTGCCAGAAACAAGGGGGGGTGAAAGACGAGAGTGAGGTAGTGGGATCAAGAGGCAGGCAGAGGAGGAGGAGAAGAGGAGTAGCAGCAGCGGCGGCCAAAGATGACCTGGAAGCGGCTACAAGAGCAGGGGAACATTTTGAAAACAGCAGAGTTTTTCCTGATAATAGCAAGTGTGCCTTTGCTCCATACATACATGTAGAGAGGAAAGTAGCTGAGATAGGAGCCGTGTGCACAATTGTGAATGGTGAAGAGGAAAAGATGAAGGGAGAGCGTGGAGCGCTTGGAGGGAAAGCAAGCAGTAGTGGTATTGAAGCTCTTTTGACCTCAGCTCTTTTGTCTCAACTGCCTAGGAGAGATGGAGAAATTGAGAGGGTCAAAGAGAAGAGGGAACTGGAGGATGTAGACTCTGCCCTCCAGGCAGGAAAGGTTCTACCTTCATCTGAGTACCTTCTACCAGGCCCTGTGATTACTGAATCCATTCATTCTGGCCGTCTTCTCTGCTGCCTGTGCCAGAAATGGGCCAATTACAAAAACCTTGGGGATCTCTATGGACCTTACTACCCTCCTGAATATGCTACGAGGCTTCCCAAGAATCAACCCCAGATTCGACAGAGTCTTGTAACTACTGGGATGAGTAGAAATGTGCAAAATCTAGACACCATTTCAAATGTGTTGACCACCCAGGGCCCTGAACTGCAAGATGTGCCAATTATCAAGTCCTCAACTTATAGTGATTGCATGTTCAGTCAAGAGACAAGTACAACTTCCCCTGCCACTGCTGTTGGCACTGCCTCTCCAGCAGGTGGAGGGGAGATGCTTTATCTGGCCAGCAAACTTGCTAAAACCACCACCAACAAGACAACAGTTCTTAAGTGGGACATGCCTCCAGAGTTAAAGCCAGTTACTGAGCTAAGGAAACAACCCGAACTTCAGAATGAGCCCACTTACAGTCAGCAAAACCAACCATGCCAGCAACAGCAGACAGAAGACACTCAACAAAGGCCACAACACAGAAAGCTGACGTCGCACCCGAGATTTAAAAGGAGACAGAAATCCAGTGAGAATTCCCCAAGAATGGTGCCATCCAACAGCAAAGCCTCATTGCCATTCCAGCCCCCTCCCCCAACCTTAGACTCCCTTGGGCCTTTGGCACAGCTGGCCCAACTTCCTCAGATGCCTATGGACCCAGAGGAGCTGTGGGTGCATGAGGCATGCATGGTCTGGACCAGTGGGGTTTACCTGGTCAATGGAAGACTGTATGGCCTACAGGAGGCACTAGATGGTGCCAGAGACACAGTGAGTAATCTTTTTGTTGTTGGTGTCTATACAGTTTACAATGTAATGATATTAGTTACTGTATATAGATATTCTTTTCAGCTCAATATACCTAAAGCAGTTCTCAGATGTCCACAGTTATATGTTTAATAGTTTTTTTCACTGTCTTCTGTTATTCTCTATGTTATGTCTGTCTGTCTTCAGGTCTGCTCATATTGTGAAATGGTTGGCTCAACCCTCGGCTGTTACAGCAAAGGCTGCACACTGAGATATCACTACCCGTGTGCCATGGATGCAGGTAAGAGCAGCAAAACATTTCCTTAATACCGAATGTTAAATCTCAGTACTCATATGCTGTGCCCTAAACCTTACCTCCCTCTGCCTACGTTAACTACAATAGTACCCAATTATTTTGAGTGTTATAATCTTCTGAGTTGATGGTTATGTCATTTGTATCACTTTTCCTTCACCTCTCCTCAGACTGCTCTCTGAATGAAGATAACTTTTCACTACGATGTCCGAAGCACAAGGTAAAAAAGGAGAGGTTGGTTATTATATCATTCTTAGGGAAACCAAATATTTGTGACTCTTCATTGTGTTAATATATTTTAAAGTCCTTTATCTCATGTGCCACTATAGTTATTAAGAAACTCAATTCTGCCACTATAGTTAAGAAACTAAATTCTGCCACTATAGTTAAGAAACTCAATTCTGCCACTATAGTTAAGAAACAAATTACCACTTGAATTACCTTCTCTCCTTTGCACCTCCCTCACCACCTCTTATATTCTGCAGTTTCCCCAGAGCAGCCAGCCAGCTAAATCTGTGTACCTTGAGCAGTCTGAGAGAGGCTGAGAGAGACACTGAGGAGGAGGAGACGCAGGAGTTTAGGATCGGTACGTTTTTAAAAGGCAATGGTGCGACCGTGCGAGAGGGCACCGAAATGAATGTTACAACGCTCTAAAGGATTTGAAAAGACCAATATTTGTTTAGTATGAGACTGAGCACCCTGTTCTATTTGTTTGGTATGAGACTGAGCACCCTGTTCTATTTGTTTGGTATGAGACTGAGCACCCTGTTCTATTTGTTTGGTATGAGACTGAGCACCCTGTTCTATTTGTTTGGTGTGAGACTGAGCACCCTGTTCTATTTGTTTGGTATGAGACTGAGCACCCTGTTCTATTTGTTTGGTATGAGACTGAGCACCCTGTTCTATTTGTTTGGTATGAGACTGAGCACCCTGTTCTATTTGTTTGGTATGATACTGAGCACCCTGTTCTATTTGTTTGGTATGAGACTGAGCACCCTGTTCTATTTGTTTGGTGTGAGACTGACACCCTGTTCTATTTGTTTGGTGTGAGACTGAGCACCCGGTTCTATTTGTTTGGTGTGAGACTGAGCACCCTGTTCTATTTGTTTGGTGTGAGACTGAGCACCCTGTTCTATTTGTTTGGTATGAGACTGAGCACCCTGTTCTATTTGTTTGGTGTGAGACTGAGCACCCTGTTCTATTTGTTTGGTGTGAGACTGAGCACCCTGTTCTATTTGTTTGGTGTGAGACTGAGCACCCTGTTCTATTTGTTTGGTGTGAGACTGAGCACCCTGTTCTATTTGTTTGGTGTGAGACTGAGCACCCTGTTCTATTTGTTTGGTGTGAGACTGAGCACCCTGTTCTATTTGTTTGGTGTGAGACTGAGCACCCTGTTCTATTTGTTTGGTGTGAGACTGAGCACCCTGTTCTATTTGTTTGGTGTGAGACTGAGCACCCTGTTCTATTTGTTTGGTGTGAGACTGAGCACCCTGTTCTATTTGTTTGGTGTGAGACTGAGCACCCTGTTCTATTTGTTTGGTGTGAGACTGAGCACCCTGTTCTATTTGTTTGGTGTGAGACTGAGCACCCTGTTCTATTTGTTTGGTATGAGACTGAGCACCCTGTTCTATTTGTTTGGTGTGAGACTGAGCACCCTGTTCTATTTGTTTGGTGTGAGACTGAGCACCCTGTTCTATTTGTTTGGTGTGAGACTGAGCACCCTGTTCTATTTGTTTGGTGTGAGACTGAGCACCCTGTTCTATTTGTTTGGTGTGAGACTGAGCACCCTGTTCTATTTGTTTGGTGTGAGACTGAGCACCCTGTTCTATTTGTTTGGTGTGAGACTGAGCACCCTGTTCTATTTGTTTGGTGTGAGACTGAGCACCCTGTTCTATTTGTTTGGTGTGAGACTGAGCACCCTGTTCTATTTGTTTGGTGTGAGACTGAGCACCCTGTTCTATTTGTTTGGTGTGAGACTGAGCACCCTGTTCTATTTGTTTGGTGTGAGACTGAGCACCCTGTTCTATTTGTTTGGTGTGAGACTGAGCACCCTGTTCTATTTGTTTGGTGTGAGACTGAGCACCCTGTTCTATTTGTTTGGTGTGAGACTGAGCACCCTGTTCTATTTGTTTGGTGTGAGACTGAGCACCCTGTTCTATTTGTTTGGTGTGAGACTGAGCACCCTGTTCTATTTGTTTGGTATGAGACTGAGCACCCTGTTCTATTTGTTTGGTGTGAGACTGAGCACCCTGTTCTATTTGTTTGGTATGAGACTGAGCACCCTGTTCTATTTGTTTGGTGTGAGACTGAGCACCCTGTTCTATTTGTTTGGTGTGAGACTGAGCACCCTGTTCTATTTGTTTGGTGTGAGACTGAGCACCCTGTTCTATTTGTTTGGTGTGAGACTGGGCACCCTGTTCTATTTGTTTGGTGTGAGACTGAGCACCCTGTTCTATTTGTTTGGTATGAGACTGAGCACCCTGTTCTATTTGTTTGGTATGAGACTGAGCACCCTGTTCTATTTGTTTGGTGTGAGACTGAGCACCCTGTTCTATTTGTTTGGTGTGAGACTGAGCACCCTGTTCTATTTGTTTGGTGTGAGACTGAGCACCCTGTTCTATTTGTTTGGTGTGAGACTGGGCACCCTGTTCTATTTGTTTGGTGTGAGACTGAGCACCCTGTTCTATTTGTTTGGTATGAGACTGAGCACCCTGTTCTATTTGTTTGGTGTGAGACTGAGCACCCTGTTCTATTTGTTTGGTGTGAGACTGAGCACCCTGTTCTATTTGTTTGGTGTGAGACTGAGCACCCTGTTCTATTTGTTTGGTGTGAGACTGAGCACCCTGTTCTATTTGTTTGGTGTGAGACTGAGCACCCTGTTCTATTTGTTTTTTTTAAAGTATTCTGCTCATCATATATTTGGAGATGCCCACTGTTTCCACCACACACAGGGTTGTGTAATCCCTGGTGTCAATACACACTTGCTTTTTGTATCCTTTCCTAGGTATGTTTGGACGATGAGGATTGTCAGTGAAGCAAACCGCCCTAAACAGGATGGGACGTGCATCTTTTGACGGGTGGACTATGATGACGGAGAAAAAAGAGGATTGTAAAATATCTGAACAGGAATGAACTTTAAAACATTTAAGAAAAAGAAAAACTCCTTACTTTAAAAAGGAAAATCAGATCAAAGCAAAGCTGAGGAAGACTAAAAAGGAAGACCAAGGTGGGACAGAACGAGACATTGCGAGTGACGGAACAGAAAGGAACTTCCTCTTAAAAGAAACAAACAGCCTCTCTAGGCAAACTTTGCATTTCTGGAAATACTCTCAAACTCTTCTTTCCATCATGCCTCTAGTCATTTTATCTATCATGTTTTTTTGTCCAAATGTTATGAATCAGAGTATTGGGAACAACCCACCCAGAGGACTATAAGAGAGAGTTGGGGTGAAAAGTTGACATTATAGTTGGAAAGGAGAGGCAATGGATCTACTTCATGTAGTATTTTATCATAATCTTCATAATCATTATTTTAGTTATCATTATTATTTTGTATCTGCATCAGTATTTACTGAAATAGATTTATCGCCATTTATATTTTTGTTAACATTTATCAAACATGGGATATTTTATCATTCCTGGAGAGGGAGGTGCCAGAATGACATCATTTGGAATGTCAAGGCCGAGTTGCCACAAAGACATTATTGCCTTGGAGAATGGACATTTGTTGCCTTTCAAAGTGCGAATGTATAAGAGTGAATGTGTGTGAAAATGTGGATTTGAGTGTCCATTTTTGGTCCTTTGAAAAGTGTTCTTATTTTTCACCCTTGGGGTTTTTACGGTACAGATAGTAGTCATGAAAATCGAATGGACATGATCTTATTTTTCAAACTAAATATTCATAATGTGCTGAGAGAACAATTGAACCCCGACAGGAGGAGATCACAATATTGACTAATGCATGCCTGCCATCTTTGACCATGTTGATTGGGAGAAGACGTCACTTGACAGGTAAACCAAGTGTTGACGTTGTGGTGGACCGTGTTCAGTATATGGGTGGGGTTTTATGTGAAAAGAAAGTCACATTTGGCTGACAAAATTCTAACGAGGATTACCAAAACCTTTTGGAATCTAGAGGGTTTTTGGAATGACTGGGACTGGGAGTCCCCACCTTTACTGTGGAACGAGGAGTCAGTATATCCTGAGTACTTTAATAGGTTCATTTCTCAATGACACTTAAGATATGAATCAAGAGATGCTAAATGCATTCAAAAGAAGCGTTGCCATAAACTAAACAAGTGAGTCGTACGTGGTGTTGTCTATCATTTTTTATTATTGTACTTGTAAAAAAAAAAATGTTGAATTGAAAGAAAACAAGTATGATATTGAAAACATGCTGTATTAGAAACCTGTCAATATGTATATGAACTACTTACTAAATGCTTCAAAGAATGCTATCCTTTTGAATATTTCACATTGTACTGTTGTCCTTTTAAGCCATTCACTTTTTAAATTCAATCTTAATTTGTTTTTATTGGAGAGGAAGATCCTTTCTCAGTTCTCTCAGCCAAATAGTCTCTCCTTTCATTCTGTCACTCCTTTTCTTCTCAGTCCCTTTCTCTCTTACACACACACACTCTTCTCACTCCTGCTGTGTCTTAAATTGTGTACCGCTGACAGTGAGCCTCAGGTTCACTTTATATTCCAAGTGAGGATTAAATCTGGCCCCACATATCAGACCCAAGTGTGAGTGATGCGTTCAGTCACAAATGTCATTCAGAAACCAAATGTCAGAAATGTGCTGAGAACTGCCCTGCAGCTACATTTTGGTTGAAGCATGGTCGCCATATTGTCTTAGCAGTAACACCTTTTTGAGTTATGAGTGTCCGGGCTCGATTCAATCCATTGCGCTGAAGATCCGCACTACAGCATGATTGAAATTTAAAGGCAATGTTCCTGTGTTCACGGAGACTGCATTCACGGTGAACACTGCATATGTCAGCTCAAACGGAAATGGCCTTTTTAAAGGCTCAATGCAGCCAGAAAATGTACATAAACACAAAAAGCTTATTTCTCTAAAATGTTTGGCACAACATGTTTACGGGGCTCCCGAGTGGTGCAGCAGTCTAAGGCACTGCATCTCAGTGCTAGAGGCGTCACTACAGACCCTGGTTCGATTTCAGGCTGTATCACATCTGGCCGTGATTGGGAGTCCCATAGGGCGGCGCACAATTGGCCCAGCATTGTCTTGGTTAGGGTTTGGCCGGGGTAGGCCGTCATTGTAAATAAGAATTTGTTCTTAACTGAATTGCCTAGTTAAATAAAGATATATATATATATTTTTTTTTTTAAATACATCCCTGTTAGCATTTCCCCTTTGCCAAGATATTTAACAGCATGATCATTACACAGGTGCACCTTGTGCTGGGGACAGAAGGCCACTCTAAAATGTGCAGTTTTATCATACAACACTTTTTAAAAATGTATTATTATTTCACCTTTATTTAACCAGGTAGGCTAGTTGAGAACATGTTCTCATTTACAACTGCGACCTGGCCAAGATAAAGCATAGCGGTGTGAACAGACAACACAGAGTTACACATGTAAACAATTAACAAGTCAATAACACAGTAGGAGAAAAAAAGAGAGTCTATATACATTGTGTGCAAAAGGCATGAGGAGGTAGGCGAATAATTACCATTTGGCAGATTAACACTGGCGTGATAAATGATCAGATGGTCATGTAAAGGTAGAGAAGATACTGGTGTGCAAAAGAGCAGAAAAGTAAATAAATATAAACAGTATGGGGATGAGGTAGGTCAATTGGGTGGGCTATTTACCGATAGACTATGTACAGCTGCAGCGATCGGTTAGCTGCTCAGATAGCAGATGTTTGAAGTTGGTGAGGGAGATAAGTCTCCAACTTCAGTGATTTTTGCAATTCGTTCCAGTCACAGGCAGCAGAGAACTGGAACGAAAGGCGGCCAAATGAGGTGTTGGCTTTAGGGATGATCAGTGAGATACACCTGCTGGAGTGCTTGCTACGGGTGGGTGTTGCCATCGTGACCAGTGAACTGAGATAAGGCGGAGCTTTACCTAGCATGGACTTGTAGATGACCTGGAGCCAGTGGGTCTGGCAACGAATATGTAGCGAGGGCCAGCCGACTAGAGCATACAGGTTGCAGTGGTGGGTGGTATAAGGTGCTTTAGTAACAAAACGGATGGCACTGTGATAAACTGCATCCAGTTTGCTGAGTAGAGTATTGGAAGCTATTTTGTAGATGACATCGCCGAAGTCGAGGATCGGTAGGATAGTCAGTTTTACTAGGGTAAGTTTGGCGGCGTGAGTGAAGGAGGCTTTGTTGCGGAATAGAAAGCCGACTCTAGATTTGATTTTAGATTGGAGATGTTTGATATGAGTCTGGAAGGAGAGTTTACAGTCTAGCCAGACACCTAGGTACTTATAGATGTCCACATATTCTAGGTCGGAACCATCCAGGGTGGTGATGCTAGTCGGTGGCACCCCCATAGAGACTGCCAGAGGACCGGACAACATGCCCTCCGATTTTACACACTGAACTCTGTCTGCAAAGTAGTTGGTGAACCAGGCAAGGCAGTCATTAGAAAAACCGAGGCTACTGAGTCTGCCGATAAGAATATGGTGATTGACAGAGTCGAAAGCCTTGGCCAGGTCGATGAAGACGGCTGCACAGTACTGTCTTTTATCGATGGCGGTTATGATATCGTTTAGTACCTTGAGCGTGGCTGAGGTGCACCCGTGACCGGCTGGGAAACCAGATTGCACAGCGGAGAAGGTACGGTGGGATTCGAGATGGTCAGTGACCTGTTTGTTGACTTGGCTTTCGAAGACCTTAGATAGGCAGGGCAGGATGGATATAGGTCTGTAACAGTTGTAACATTGTCAGAGATGTCTTCAGGGAGTGTGCAATTGGAATGCTGACTGCAGGAATGTCTACCAGAGCTGTTGCCATATAATTTTGCCTTCATTTCTCTACCATATGACGTTTTAGAGAATTTGGCAGTACGTCCAACCAGCCTCACAACTACAGACCACGTGTAACCACGCCAGCCCAGGACCTCCACATCTGGCTTCACCTGTGGGATCGTCTGAGACCAGCCACCCAGGCATCTGATGAAAATAATTTATGCACAAATTGTCAGAAACCGTCTCAGGGAAGCTCATCTACATGCTCGTCGTCCTCACCAGGGTGCAGTTCTGCATCATAACTGACTTCGTTGGCCATTGGCACGCTGGAGAAGTGTGCTCTTCACAAATGAATCCCGGTTTAAACTCTACCGGGCAGGCGTTGTGTATGGCGTTGTGTGGGCGAGCGGTTTGCTGATTTCAATGTTGTGAACAGAGTGATCCATGGTGGCGGTGGGGTTATGGTATGGGCAGGAATAAGCTACGGACAATGAACACAATTCCATTTTATCGATGGCAATTTGAATGCACAGAGATACCGTGACGAGATCCTGAGGCCCATTGTCGTGCCATTCATCCCCCGCTGTCACATCATGTTTCAGCATTATAATACACGGCCTCATGTCACAAGGATCTATACTCAATTCCCGGAAGCTGAAAATGTCCCAGTTCTTCGATGACCTACATACTCACCAGACATGTCACCCATTGAGCAAGTTTGGGATGCTCTGGATCGACGTGTACGACAGCGTGTTCCAGTTCCCGCCAATATCCAGCAACTTCCCCCATCCATTGAAGAGGAGTGAGACAACATTCCACAGGTCACAATCAACAGCCTGATCAACTCTATTTGAAGGAAATGTGTCGCATTGCATGAGGCAAATGGTGGTCACACCAGTTACTGACTGTTTTTCTGATCCTCGCCCCAGTCATGTGAAAGCCATAGATTACAATTGATTTCAATTGACTCATTTCTTTATATGAACTGTAACTATGTAAAATCTTTGAAATTGTTGCATGTTTTTTCCAGTGTATTTTCAACCAGACTGAATATAAGGAAATAATAATTTTTCTGGCTTTTACAGCTGTTGTACAATATGATATAAGACACAGGCAAAACAGAATTTTGACTACGCTGGGCCTTTACATTTCAATTGCGCTACACCGCAGATCTTCAGCGCTACGGATTGAATCAAGACCTTACAAGAAATAAAATAGTTAAAAGATGCTATTTATTCAGGATGTTCTGAGGAAAAACAGATTTACCATTCTGGTAAAGTTCTATGGAAAGTCTCTGAGACTAACTACCAGGAGCATGTCTGTGTGGGAATAGAATTTGTCCAGGAGTTTCTTATTTGTGAGATGAAATACATCATATGGTGTAATTAATGTTCAAGGGATGTGAAGTCATACATTTGACTTTGAAAGTTGCTGTGGTTCTAGTACACTATATCTGGTACACTATATTCAAACTGGTGGTATTAGGAGAGTGTGGCCAGTTCGAGAGAAAGCAGGAAGACAGGAGGGGTAAAAGAGTGGATGAAATGGAGGAAAATGAGAACAGATTGAATGGAGTTGTCCACTGTGGATTTAGAGTTGTATCAATAGATTAAAGTAGAGGGGAGCTTAAGGCTTGGTTGAGCACCCTGACTTACTGACCAAGCGGTATCATGAAGAGTGACAGCCACACACTCCACATAGGTTAGTGTGAGGGTCAACACCCTGAATCACTGACATGCTATCTGATGGAGAGGAAGAGAAGAGAGAGAGGAGACGGGTAGAGGAATAGGAGTCCATTAAATACTACCACAATCCACACTCACTACATGAAGAACTGAAGATCAAGGGGAAATAAGACGGGTTGAAGAAGGTGGGTCCTTTTTCTCTTTCAAATGATCCTTACTGTCTGACGTCAATGCTTCTGAACATTTGAGCCATTATTTGTTCTATAGGATTCACAGAAAAGCTATTTTCTCCTGTAATTGCTGACATTTTCTAGTCCTGCTGCTCTTCCTACCGTTTCGGTTTGTATTCTCCCATTCTTTGTCATTCAGTTATATAATTAGGGATGTAATCCGTCTCAAACTACACCTGCCCTCTTGCACAGGGGTAAAACCCCAAATATACATTTTCGTAAGTATTCAGACCCTTTAGTCAGTACTTTGTTGAAGCACCTTTGGCAGCGATTACAGCCTCAAATCTTCTTGGGTCTGACGCTACAAGCTTGGCACAACTGTATTTGGGGAGTTTCTCCCATTCTTCTCTGCAGATCCTCTCAAGCTGTCAGGTTGGATGGGGTGCGTCTCTGCACAGCTATATTCGAGTCTCTCCAGAGATATTCTATCGGGTTCAAGTCCGGGCTCTGGTTGGGCCACTCAAGGACATGCCACCACCATACTTTACCGAAGGGATGGTGCCAGGTTTCCTCCAGACGTGACTCTTGGCATTCAGGACAAAGAGTTCAATCTTGGTTTCATCAGACCAGAGAATGTTGCTTCTCAGGGTCTGAGAGTCCTTTAGGTGCCTTTTGGCAAACTCCAGGGACGCTGTCATGTGCCTTTTACTGAGGAGTGGCTTCCGTCTGGCCACTACCATAAAGGCCTGATTGGTGGGGGGCTGCAGAGATGGTTGTCCTTCTGGAAGGTTCTCCCATCTCCACAGAGGAACTCTGGAGCTCTCTGAGTGACCATCGGGTTCTTGGTCACCTCCCCTGACCAAGGCCCTTCTCCCCCGATTGCTCAGTTTGGCCGGGCGGCTAGCTCTAGTAAGAGTCTTGGTGGTTCAAAAACTTTCTTCCATTTAAGAATGTTGGAGGCCACTTTGTTCTTGGGAACCTTCAATGCTGCAGACATTTTTTGGTACCCTTCCCCAGATCTGTGCCTCAACACAATCCTGTCATGGAGTTCTACGAACAATTCCTTCAACCTCATGGCTTGGTATTTTCTCTACTTGCACTGTCAACTATGGGACCTTATATACTGTAGACAGGTGTGTGCCTTTCCAAATCATGTCCAATCAATTAAATTTACCACAGGTGGACTCCAATCAAGTTGTAGAAACATCTCAAGGAGCTCACCTGAGCTCAATTTGGAGTCTCATAGCAAAGGGGCTGAATACTTATGTAAATAAGGTATTTCTGTTTTTTATGTTTTATACATTTGCGAACCTGTTTTCGCTTTGTCATTTTGGGGTATTGAAATTTTTTTTTTTGCCTTTATTTAACTAGGAAAGTCAGTTGAAAAAAATTCTTATTTACAATAATGGCCTACCGGAGAACAGTGGGTGAACTGCCTTGTTCAGGGGCAGAACGACAGATTTTTACTTTGTCAGCTTGAGGATTCATCTACCTCATCCCCATATTGTTATTTATTTTATTAAATTTTTTTGCTCCTTTGCACCCCAATATCTGTACTTGCACATTCATCTTCTGCTCATCTATCACTGCAGTGTTTAATTGCTAAATTGTAATTATTTTGCCACTATGGCCTATTTATTTCCTAATCTTACCTCATTTGCACACACTATACAGATTTTTTCTAGTGTGTAACTGACTGTACTTTTGTTTATTCCATGTGTAACTCTGTTTTGTTTGTGTCGCACTGTTTTTCTTTATCTTGGCCAGGTCGCAGTTGTAAATGAGAACTTGTTCTCAACTGGCCAACCTGGTTAAATAAAGGTGAAATAGATGTTTTTATTTTTTATTTAAAAAAAATGTTTTTTTGTCCAGCAACCTTTCGGTTACTGGCCGAACTCTCTAACCACTAGGCTACCTGCTCTAACCACTAGGCTACCTGCTCTAACCACTAGGCTACCTGCTCTAACCACTAGGCTACCTGCTCTAACCACTAGGCTACCTGCTCTAACCACTAGGCTACCTGCTCTACCCACTAGGCTACCTGCTCTAACCACTAGGCTCCCTGCTCTAACCACTAGGCTCCCTGCTCTAACCACGAGGCTACCTGCTCTAACCACTAGGCTACCTGCTCTAACCACTAGGCTACCTGCTCTAACCGCTAGGCTACCTGCTCTAACCGCTAGGCTACCTGCTCTAACCACTAGGCTACCTGCTCTACCCACTAGGCTACCTGCTCTAACCACTAGGCTACCTGCTCTACCCACTAGGCTACCTGCTCTAACCACTAGGCTCCCTGCTCTAACCACTAGGCTCCCTGCTCTAACCACTAGGCTACCTGCTCTACCCACTAGGCTACCTGCTCTAACCACTAGGCTCCCTGCTCTAACCACTAGGCTACCTGCTCTAACCACGAGGCTACCTGCTCTAACCACGAGGCTACCTGCTCTAACCACTAGGCTACCTGCTCTAACCACTAGGCTACCTGCTCTAACCACTAGGCTACCTGCTCTACCCACTAGGCTACCTGCTCTAACCACTAGGCTCCCTGCTCTAACCACTAGGCTACCTGCTCTAACCACGAGGCTACCTGCTCTAACCACGAGGCTACCTGCTCTAACCACTAGGCTACCTGCTCTAACCACTAGGCTACCTGCTCTAACCACTAGGCTACCTGCTCTACCCACTAGGCTACCTGCTCTAACCACTAGGCTACCTGCTCTAACCACTAGGCTACCTGCTCTAACCACTAGGCTACCTGCTCTAACCACTAGGCTACCCGCATTTTAGAATAAGGCTGTAATGTAACAACATTTGGGAAAAGTCAAGGTGTCTGAATAGTTTCCGGATGCACTGTAAACAGAGTTTGTACTGTATTTGGTATTACACTTACTGGAGTTTCTCACAGGCTTTGATAAAGCACCTACGAATAAGCTACCAGTACGGAAAGTGCCTCTGGCTGCTGGTAAGCTTTCTTAACTTAGACATAAGTGTTTCCCAACACATGTCTAACTTTTGTAAAACAGCTGCTCTTATTGAAAATGTGTTCGGAGTTACCTTTGTAGCTAATAGGCTATGTTAGAGTTTACACTTCCTCTTCCAATTATGTGTGGAGGTCATAGTAAAGTGGGGTGGGGGTGTCCAGGCAAGGAAAGACTTGGGGGATTAGATTGTTTTCTTTCAGTTGGGTTGGCAATTCCTCTGAATACTTTATCTTTTCCTTTTCCATATGCTCTCTCTCTATCTTAATACTGTTTAAAACAGAGCTGGAGTCAACGTCCATATTTGATTCCTGTCATGTTAAGTGCTCTGACAGAGTCTGTGTCTGAAGTGGGCCCGTCTACCTTTGTCATTATATAGTATAGACTGAGGGAGTGTTTGACCAGCTGTTAAAATACAACTTCTCTCTTCTCCCCCTCTCCAACACCTCCTCCCACCCCAGGTTCCCTCTCTCTCCCTTCATCATGTCGTTTCTGTCCTGGGTGCGGTCCCCCAAGCTCACCTTCTTCCAGACGCTAGTGTCTCTGGTCCTGGGGGCCATGGCCCTCTTGTCGTCCTACTGGTGTGAGGGCAGTCAGAAGGTCCCCAAGCCCCTCTGCTCGGCCAACAAACTGACCAAATGCATACCTGTGCCCGGGGTCTCGCATAACTCCACCTCCATCCAGTTCTCCTGGGAGACGGGGGACGACCGATTCGTCTTCCCTGCCTTCCATGCAGGCATGTGGATGAGCTGTGAGGAGAACATCTACACTGATGCCTGGGGTGAGACTTTGGGGGGTGAAAATGGTTGGAACTTTAATACCTCTAGGATTGTGCCCAAGAGTTGAATATAGTGGGTTCAAAGTGGGGGAGTTGCAGTCACACAGTAATGTAACAATGGGAAGCGAGGATCAAAATGAATATCGCTGGTGAGATTAAACGCAATGAGAGTCTAGGTACGGTGGAGTGTGTGTGTGTGTGTGTGTGTGTGTGTGTGTGTGTGTGTGTGTGTGTGTGTGTGTGAGCTCTTGCACTCTATAAAGAGGATTATTATCGGTGCTCTGTTCAGGGGGATTTAGATTCTAACAGCATGACTTAATTATGGATTATGACCAGGTTAGAGAGAAAGGTTTATATTATTCAACCCCCTGCCTTGACTGAACTCAACACCCTGAAGCTGGGGCTGGAGAAGACTTGATAGAGCCAATTTGTCTCCAAATTAATCATTTATATGTTGGATTCAAGTCTCCATCTAAACCAAAAATCTAAATTAAAGAATAGGACTAAATCTAATTCAATCAAACGATTAATGCACTTATTTAGTCCTGTTCTTTAATTTAGATGTTTGGTTTAGATGGAGACCTGAATCCAACATGTTAATGATTAACTTGAAGATTCCATTTCAAATCAACCAAAGCTTGAAACCCTAAGCCTCGACTGTATGTGTTGTCTATCTTTTGGTTGAATTGCAGATGCTATACAGGCCTAAATAGTATTAGTGATGATATATGACTTATAAAGTATGGTTACATACTACCTTTTTTAATGTTATTTAACTGCAATCCAGATCATTTGGTTCTTCTGTTAGATGAAACACAGTGGTAACACAAACTGTAGTACAAATGAACCAAAGATCAGACATTTGGTTGTGCTTTTAGATGGTTGAAAGCACAGTGATAACACATTGGAACAACTGTCTAAACCAAATGTTACCCAATTATCCAAGTTGAAATGATGTGTGCCCATTGGTTAGAAATGTTTTCTCAAGGACCACTATTCCTGATACTATGTGTGTAATCTGTCCCACACATAAATGTACCTTGTCTGATAGATGATCATGATTTTATTCATGAAATAATAATGTATTTTCTTTTTTAGAGGAAAAGTGTCGCAGTTTTCTTTCTTTAACTCCAGGGGGTGAAAAAGGTAAATGATTCTGCAGTGTCAAGATTGTATGTTGGTACACACAGTCATGACACAGTTGTACTGTAATCGTCCTCTCTCTCCCTGCAGGAATGTTGTGGTTGTCGGTGTCAATGGAGCTCATGTATGTTGGGCTGCTGTGTATCAGCTGTGTGCTGCTGTCTCTTCAGTTGTGTCTGGATGCCTTTTGGCCCTCACAGATCTGGGGACAGCTCCTCAATGCCTACTCTGCAGTCTTCACTATATTAGGAGGTACACATTTGAATTTAGATTCTATCTTTTTTTATCAATTAGCGTAGGGTTTCCCAAACTCGGTTCTGAGTCGTCGTCACTACAGCTGATTCAAGTAACCAACTAGTCATCGAGCTTTAATGATTTGAGTCATCAGTGTAGTGCTAGGGCATGTGTACCCGGGGGATGGCCCCAGAACCGAGTTTGGCAAAACCTGTTACAGCAGAAGCTCTTATGCAGAGCAACTTACAACCAGTGCGTCCCAACTAAGGTAGGTAAGACAACCACACATCACAGTCATTGCAAGTAAAACTATCTTTAATAAAGCTATTAGTGAAATCAGTGCTTGTAATGAGAAATAAAAATGTCCCTCTGATGGAATCCACATAAAAGCATTGAATGTCTGTTTTTAATTCTCTTAGGGTTACTGGGAATGGTGGCTCACATGATGTTCATGCAGGTGTTCCAGACTACTGCCTCTATGGGTCCAGAGGACTTCAAACCACACAGCTATGGCTACTCCTGGGGCTTTTAGTGAGTCTGCACACACACTGTTTACTACTGTACCACTACTTATTCTCTGATCTTCAGTGTGCTCTCCTGATTCTTTGGTCTCCAAGAGCAAGTGGGCTTAAGTGTTTACATTTTCCCCTTTAAATAAGAGAGATATCTCAAGGACTCTCATGAGGCCTGGGCTCCTGTTAAAGACCTCTGTCCATCTCAAATAGATTTTTGCAATATCGCATATGCCTTGTAGCAATTGTGTTTTAGTAAGATAAGGGTATGAAATATGTTTGTAGGCTTCCACACATGGGTTCAGATTAACATGATCCTCCTTGCTGCTCCTGTCTCTCTACTCTATGTTTCTGTCTTAGTGTGGCATGGCTGGCCTTTACCTGCTGCATGTTGTCAGGAGTCTCCACCCTCAACAACTACACCAAGAAGACTGTAATGGAGCGTAGGCGCAAAGCCCGCCTGTACCCCCCTCGGTTCCCTGACATAGAGCCCCTGCTAGCCCCGGCCCCCTACTACTGCCCTCCGCCACCTCACCCCTGTATGTCCCCACCATCCCCAGAACTCTCACCCCTGTCACCCTACTATGACTCCCCTTCGCCACCCCCAACCTCATCACCCCGTCCTCTCACCCACTCCCTCTCCCTCCCCCACTGCTACACACTCCCCCACCCTGAATACTTCCCACCTCCCCCGTCCCACCCTGCTCCCCTGTCCCCCTATCACCGCCACTCCCTCCCCTCTCCCTCCATCACTCTACCCCTGTCCGTCCACAGTTACACACCCCAGTACTACTCAGAGGACAGGGGCAGAGAGATGGAGGAAGAGGGGAGGGAGTACTCAGATGAGGAGTACAGCCCACTTTGACTGTATGTGTGTGATACTTACCTATGAGCCAACATACATTTGGATTTTGACAGAGCAAATCAGTGTGAAGTAGTCTGAAGCTCTCTGTCTAAACTTGTATGCATGCTGTAAATAAAACTTTGTGAAAATGTGCAAAATGATTTAATTCACAGACTAGTATGCCTTCTGTCAGTTTCACTGTGGTGCCCCTCTACCAGTGACTAGGTATCATTCATCTCCCTGCAATCTGTCCTCCACCAATTATGATTAATATTGAATTGTTTAGCATTGACAGGAGAAATTAGATTTAAATCAGGTTTTAATACAAATTATTATCATACTGATAATAGTAACAAAAATAAAATTGCATTAGACATACAAAGCACAATGTGGAACCAAACATGTTCATATTTACACATATATCTCAATGTGCAGCGAGCAAATATGCTCTGTCAGATTTCAAGGCACTCAAGATCTATCCGTCTGTCTGTCTGTCAGTCCATGGGTGTGTCTGGGGGATAGGTTGATTCAGACAAACGGAAGTTAACCTACACAATAAGACTAATGGTACAAAGCATAAAATAATTGACAAAAGTAATGACATAACTAAAAAGAGGAGTGGTCCAGTTAGCAGTGAGGTTAGTACTAATGTTCCATTCAATGTATGGACATTGGCAAATACATAATATTTTTGTCTTATTCAGCACACTACAGTAGGGCTGTAAGTCAAACGGGGTAATGATCGTTGACAGTTTCTCAAATTGGATTCTGTTTGTGGCACTAGTCAATTCATTCTTCTGGTTTTGAGAGTTTTGGCCTTGTTTTATTATGAGCCTAATTGAGAAATATATCAAATGTAAGCAAGAATAGTTCAGGACTATGATTCTGAAATAATGAGATACTGTCAGTCTATACTCTCTGACTCCCCTATACCTTCAACAAATATATGAGGGCTGTAAAAGTTTCATTAACTTTGAAAATGTTGTCCCACGTTATATTGAAAATTAAACATGGACTTGGTAATATGTGGGCAGGACAGGTAGGTTATTACTATGTGGGCAGGACAGGTAGGTTATTACTATGTGGGCAGGACAGGTAGGTTATTACTATGTGGGCAGGACAGGTAGGTTATTACTATGTGGGCAGGACAGGTAGGTTATTACTATGTGGGCAGGACAGGTAGGTTATTACTATGTGGGCAGGACAGGTAGGTTATTACTATGTGGGCAGGACAGGTAGGTTATTACTATGTGGGCAGGACAAGTAGGTTATTACTATGTGGGCAGGACAAGTAGGTTATTACTATGTGGGCAGGACAAGTAGGTTATT
Organism: Oncorhynchus kisutch; assembly: GCF_002021735.2. NCBI lineage: Eukaryota > Metazoa > Chordata > Actinopteri > Salmoniformes > Salmonidae > Oncorhynchus > Oncorhynchus kisutch. The sequence continues at coordinate 59,979,802 of NC_034183.2, forward strand.
ACTATGTGGGCAGGACAAGTAGGTTATTACTATGTGGGCAGGACAGGTAGGTTATTACTATGTGGGCAGGACAGGTTGGTTATTACTATGTGGGCAGGACAGGTTGGTTATTACTATGTGGCCAGGACAGGTAGGTTATTATTATGTGGGCAGGACAGGTAGGTTATTACTATGTGGGCAGGACAGGTAGGTTATTACTATGTGGGCAGGACAGGTAGGTTATTACTATGTGGGCAGGACAGGTAGGTTATTACTATGTGGGCAGGACAGGTAGGTTATTACTATGTTGGCAGGACAGGTAGGTTATTACTATGTGGCCAGGACAGGTAAGTTATAACTGTGGGCAGGACAGCTAAGTTATAGCTATGTGGGCAGGACAGGTAAGATATTACAATATGTTTAGACACACTTCAGGGAACCAAAAGAGATACATGAATCAAAATTCAAGCCAGAAAATCTGTGGATAACTCTCCCCTTTTGTATCCCACACTCATATCCATACCTAATTGTACAAAAAACAATCAGATCGTAAGATATTGAGCCTGTCCCTTGGGTTTGGGCTAGTCTTCTGCTTCTAGTTTGCAGTCTTCTTTCGCAGGACAAAGTAGATTATACTGGAGATGAAGGTGAACGCAAAGGAGATCCAGGCCAGAATGAAGGAGTGGCCATACCAACCATCCGATTCATTCTTGTGAAAGATGTCTGTGTAGATGGAGGCAGCGATCATGATGCACAGGCCTGGAGGGAGGGAGGGACAAAACATCAAGCAAAGACAGAACTAGTTGTTTAACACGTTGAAGATTGAAAGTGTTTAGGGCAATACGTACAGGCTAGGAGCTGGAAGATGCCAGAGAAGGTGAATCTCTGTCCCTTTGACAGAGTGAAGAGCTGTCCCACAAACACAAACAGGCCAAGGGAAGAGAATATGCAGGCCAGAATGGAGCTAGCCTGCACTGCCTGGAGGTATTCTGTAGAGGGAGACAGAGACAGACACTGAGTAAGGACTATTTACAGAACAGACACACCCAGAAATCAACAGCATATTAACGAAACAGTGTTGTGTCACGCTCTGGAATGCAGAGGTGAAAGGGGCAGTTCTGTTTTTTAGAGACACAATGAAAGTATTTTAGTCTGGAAAATTGTGTGCTAAGAAATATTTATGAGAGGATTTAAGACGAGTTCATTTCATAGGTTGTAAAAGGGTTTCTCAGCAATCAAATAAAACACTTTATGAGAGTTACAACATTGCTACATACATACTTTTGACCACACAATCACTACACACAGACTCTATGTATTTGTAATGCACTTTCAGTGTTTGTACTCAAGCAAATCTGAACCTCCCCACCAGCCCCAACCATGTCTCTGATCCTGCCACACCCTGTTCAGTTTCCTCTATGAGAAAATGGCATTGTTCTCCCTCGTTGGGCAATAGAGTGCTTTACTGATCAATCATGCTTCACACTGACAGACACACAGAGACAGGTTAGATGGCAGGCTTAGTCTGACAGTTGTTATGGAGCTCTACCCTGAATTCAACCAAACCTCCAGCGCAGTAAACCCACATCCTGGATAAACTACACTGTTCCTGTTTCTGTGCTGCAAAAATGTATATCTTGGGGTGAATTGAGACATAAAGAAAACATTTAATTCACATGTAGGATGATATTTACATATACTGTATATCCAGGAGAAATGCTCATTTCCTGCAGTGCTGTTTTTTTCTCACAGAGAATGTTTCCTTACATTTTAGCCCAGCGGTTCAGTATGGCCCAGGCTTACCTTGAGGGTACTGGCCGGGGAGATCGTTGGAGCTCCAGGTTCCATTGGTCAGTATCCACCTGGCCCACACATCAGTGGACACGATTTTTGTCATCCACCAGGCCTGGACAGGACAGAGAGGAGAGATAGTCAATGGACATCCACAGGTTCATGTGTTGTGTGGTCACATGCATTTGGAAGTCCAGGAACAGGGATAACAGTCAATGGGTTGAAGGTACATCGGTAGAACATAGCAGCATACCACAGCAGCCAGGTATGTGCCTCTCACTACAACAGGCCTTTAACACTCACTGGAATCCCACACAGGAAAAAGAGCATGTTTATGCAGCCACATTGTTGACGATAACGCACAGGTACACACACACACACTCAGAGTGATGAAACACTGGCCAACCTGTTTGCCACCCATCTTCTTTCAGGGGTGAGAGTGAGCTCAGAAATGTAGTCCAGAATACCAAAGTGGAACACTGACAGAACAGCACCAAAGGCCTGAGCCGATGAGGGCCAACATAGCATGCTTTCATCTTTTGATTCAACACTCCACAGACATAGTGAAAGAGACGTGCACTCATGTGTAGCTCCACAGGGCTATGTCAACACGAAGAGAACTAAGTGGAGGATGAGCAGTGGGGGATTACTTACATTGTCGATAGTTGCCACTAGGAGGAGGATGATGCTGGTGAGGTGAAGGAGGAAGATTCCGGCTAGAAGAACCAACATGATGACTGAGAGAAAGACAGAACAAGGGAGAGGGAGAAAATATATATATATTTGGTTAAAAGTTGGTCAAACACTTCCCTGTTCTATACCATATCAAATAAAGGGAGACTGAGGGACACAGACACTGTCACGGGGCTTAACATGAGTGACAGGAATCAGATACTCTATTGTTTTGTACTCTTGCTGTACAGTGTCCTTTGGTTTATTGAAAGTTGCTTTAAATCTCATGTATTTTTATCATTAAATACGATTAGATATGGATGTTGACAAAGGCTGCACTGTGAGGCTTGGCTTCAGCACTTTGAAACAGGCAGTCATTAATGATGGAAGGACTGAGTCTGCACCCGCCCCAGGGCGCGGCTTTATAACTCTTGATGGGTTAAAGCCACACACACTAACAGAAATGGAGGGAGGCTTGATAAACAAATGATTGTAAAGGATTCAGAGGAAGAGATTTGAGATAGGACATAGTGATTGGTCAAGTGAGGTAGTGAAGCCCTGGGAAACAGAGAGCGAGAAAATCAGAGGGATAAAGGGGGAAATGTCGGCAGGAGACGAGTTGTAACTTGTTTGTAGCTTGCAACAAACCGCCACTCCTTAAAATAACTGCACAAAATACCTACTCCCCTGCCTGCCCCACCTCCCCCAAATAAACACACACCTTAACCCAGGGGTTCTCAAACGTTATGGGGCCGGGGACCCCTTTTGTGATACTAAATTCATCATGTAACCCCCCCCCCCTCATAATCAGAACACAACTCAAGTTAGATAATAATAGCATACAAGGAGTATTGCCATGACTACGGCAGTGTGTGGCCCTTCCTAGGGCCCAAACCAAGTTTCGGGCCCTAGGAAGGAACATTTTAAAGGCTCGTCTCTGTTGCCGTTTCCAAGCTAATTTCCTGCAATTCTACAGATTTTGTTATGTGGCGCAGAGAGAGAACTTTGCCCTTTTAAAGATTAAATTACACTGCATTTATGTAAAACTATTGTGGATACCAATATCGCTGTGAGCTTCCCAGGCCCATGTCACCCGGAGTGTTGTGTTGTATTACAACCCCTAAACTTACTCCACAGATCCCTTGGACATTGTTTTATTTTTACATCTGTTGTTGTTAGTAATATTCATATAATACAATTTATGTTTTAAATATATATATTTTGAGATGTGGTTGCGAACCCACTGCAATCCATTGCTAGTGGGTTTGAATGACCCCACTTTGAGAACGCCTGCCTTAACCAGTTCAGATTAGCTAGGCAGCTCAACTCAAAATATTGATAAACAATCTCAATTCACCAATTACAATGGCCATTATTTGATTTATTCATTCAGTAAAGACCATAAACAACAACAAAAAAAGAAGCTGAATGACTGTTTGAATGGCCATTCTCAGTAGAGAGAAGGCGAGATTGCTTGATGCTTGTTTTTCCTAAATACAATCATATTGTGAGAACAACTCACGGATACACTTTCGAGTTCCTTCCCACCCCTACTACTGTCAATAGAGCGGCTCGGGATCTGGTGGGTGTGGACAGAGTGAGGCAAGAGCCCATCTGGAATGCAGGGAACCTCTCTGGGATAAAGGGCTGGTCTGGGTTGGGTCCAGACATGTGATCTACATCCACACCGACCCACCCCAAGTTGTTTCCCTCCCACGTACACTTAAATGACTGTAATTGGGAACAAGTACTTCTTAGTTAGCTCAACTGTGTGTAAATATTTGAGAACACAAAAGATGGTCTGTGTAATTTCTCATATGAGAGCTTCTCATCTAAGTGCTGAAAGGACAAATGAAGAGGGAACTCGAGCTAGTCTTAGACAATTAAACCTCTGACTGTCTGAGCTGACAGCTGCTGTTCTGTTATGTGAAGGAAATACAAAGTACACCCTATCCAACCTCAGCAGTTTGCCAGAGTCACAGAGAGTAAACACTGAATTCATGACAATCTCCCTGCCTTCTAGGATGGAGCATAGTTCCATCATGCACTCAGCTACCTACCAGAAATTACAGGATAGGTTTCATGGGCTAAAGCGTGTGCATTAGGAACTTTAATTAAATGTATACTTAAAGTTTCCGAATTGCAGTGCATTTGAATTTCCACCTTGTAATGTTTGTTTCAGAACCAACTACGTGATCAATTACCTGAACACACCCACACTGAACTTACCTGGCAAAGGAATAAACTACCAGTATCACTTGCATTACAAAAGGCGTGCTAGCTACAATTCTAATTAATTCACTCCTCTATTGACTGTGTGCAATTGTATTAGTCTCGAGAGTAATAAAATAGAAGGCAGGCATATAGGCTATTATGTATGCTATTATCATTTAAAAAACACGTGAAGAGAATGTCAAAGAGTTGAGAGTTCTGAAGGAGAACACAAATGTTCAACTTACTTTTTAATGGTAGCCTTTCTGTTGAAGCCCAATTCCTTCTGCTCTCTACGTTCCAAATGTCAGACTCAGCCCTCGCCGCCAAGGAACGCACAAACACTCACAACCACACCTCCACCCACTTCCCTCCCTCTTTTCCTCGAGTCCACACCCCACCCAAATCTCTCACTCCTTTTTTCTCCCTCTCTGTCTCTCTCTCCCCTCTCTCTGTCTCTCTCTCTCTCTCTCTCTCTCTCTCTCTCTCTCTCTCTCTCGCTCTCTCTCTCTCTCTCTCTCTCTCTCTCTCTCTCTCTCTCTCTCTCTCTCTCGCTCTCTCTCTCTGTCTCTCTCTCTCTCTCTCTCTCACTCTCTCTCTGTCTCTCTCTCCCCTCTCTCTGTCTCTCTCTCTCTCTGTCTCTCTCTCTCTCTGTCTCTCTCTCTCTCTCTCTCACTCTCTCTCTCTCTCTCTCTCTCTCTCTCTCTCTCTCTCTCTCTCTCTCTCTCTCTCTCTCGCTCTCTCTCTCTGTCTCTCTCTCTCTCTCTCTCTCACTCTCTCTCTGTCTCTCTCTCCCCTCTCTCTGTCTCTCTCTCTCTCTCTCTCTCTCTCTCTCTCCCCTCTCTCTGTCTCTCTCTCTGTCTCTCCCCCCCCCTCTCTGTCTCTCTCTCTGTCTCTCCCCCCCCTCTCTCTCTCCCCCTCTCTCTGTCTCTCTCTCTCTCTCTCTCTCTCTCTCTCTCTCTCTCTCTCTCTCTCTCTCGCTCTCTCTCTGTCTCTCTCTCTCTCTCTCTCGCTCTCTCTCTGTCTCTCTCTCCCCTCTCTCTGTCTCTCTCTCTGTCTCACATGCATGCAATTACCCAAAAGCCACTATTTCAACAACTTTGTGGTGGAGTATTTGTTTTTCATGTTCTAGCTATGTCTTTGTCACTCTGTCTATTTAGGCCATTATATCCATGAGTACTCAGAGGAAGCTCACTGACTCACCCACTGATGTTTGGGGAACTCCCAAAATATTGTCATGAATTCAAATCCCTGCTGCCATGGAGACTCAGTAGTAGCCAGAGCGACCACATTGTTGCTGTTGTATCTCCACACACTGACGTGGTGGGTGTAGTGTTTCTGCCTGATCCCCACCCCCTCTCTCCATTCCCCCTCCAAAGCTCTCTCTCCGGGAGGATAGTCAGGATGAAGGAATGTAGTTGGTTGGAAGGGAGGGAGGGAGAGGAGGAGGTAACAAGTGCAAGTCATAGCCTGAGAGAGAGAAAGAGAGAGATTGTGTGTTTGCATGAGAACGAGTGAGAGAAACTGGTTTCCCACAAGTACAACTCATATTCACACTTGATTGATAGATATAGTGCACTATCTAGGACAATAGTCTGACAATATACGTAGGGTGAAAGAAACCTACTTCTGATGACCTCTACTGAGGTAATGTGCTACATACAGAGTGCTTCAGCAGCCTCAGGTGATGTCACAGGGTAATGATGGGGTTTCAGACATGTTTGGCCAAGTGACTCTCAGACCTCAAAGTATTATCCACTGGGCACGTCACATACTGGGTTATTGGTGGATACGGTTCCACAAACACGATTCCTCACTTGGGTCAAAGTCGAGGAATGCGGAGTAACCTCTAAAGATGTACTGGGGACTCCCCACACCCAGCACTAAGGCTGTGACCGTCACAAATCCAATAGGATACACCTTAGCCCCTAGGGGGACAGGCAACTCAAATACTGGGCCTCAAATATAGAAAAAGTCAGAGAGGGAATTTAGAAATGTTGTCTAGCCTGCCTCTTCCCAGGGTGTATCGGCCCCACCTACCTGACAGGTGAGGTAAGCTAGCTTGGGTACAGTGTGGCCTACTATATATCCCTGCTGCCTCTGCCTGCCTATGGAAGCTGGTCCCGAGCTGGGCAGGGCCCCAGTGAAATGAACAACTAACTTGCCTGTGTAGCTTTTGAGAGGACCAATGGGATCGTTTCATCAACAGTCAGCCCTTCGTTTCCCTTCCTTAATCAAAACTGGAAAAACCAGAGCCCTTAAAGCAGGGGTGTCAAACTCATTCCATGGAGGGCTGAGAGTCTGCCAGAGTGTTTTTATCTTTTCCATTAAGACCTAGACAACCAGGTGAGGGGAGTTCCTTACTAATCAGTGACCTTAATTAATCAATCAAGTACAAGGGTGGAGTGAAAACCTGCAGCCACTCGACCCTCTGTGGAATCAGTTTGACACGTCCAAGGTGGGTCTACAGCGTGGCCGTGGCTCGCCTTGTGTGGGATGAGAAGTTAGAACGCGTGGGTTACTTCTGGGAGCGTTGAGAAAGACCACGCTGCTTGTGACTCAACGCTGAGGAGCTTCCAGGGCCGCTCACTGACAGAGTATTTCCACACGGCCGTGTGGAACAGTTCCAAACAGTTCCAGTGTCCACATGCCAAAGGGAGGAAGCGTGACCATAAGCACGTCACTTTACAATGGTCAAATGATCTGCGGTGGTTAGCTGTGTCATTCTCCCTGGTCTCTGCCTGTCTGAGTCTGTCTACAGCAACATGACTGTCCTGGAGGTCTGATTGCTAGGTTTACATTTAGAAAGACAGCTAGGCTATGTAAGGGATTTGCTGGGTAATTTTTTAAGAAAACTGTTTAATGAGTCAGAACAGATAATAGCCTGTATCAAAAACAGTGTTTTGAAACTCTCTCCCTATACAGTGTTGACTAATTGGGATGAGGCTATTGGGATCTCACTCATCCCTTCACTCCCACTTGTCGCTTGACTGGTTTCCTATACAGGTAGGTACACACTGATGTCATGGTGCCGTTGTAACACACACACACACGATCACACCCTTCTGGCCCTCAGATTAATGCCACACACACACACACACACACACACACACACACACACACACACACACACACACACACACACACACACACACACACACACACACACACACACACACACACACACACACACACACACACACACACACACACACACACACACACACACACACACACACACACACACACAGTGGAAGGTGAAAGGAGCTCTCTATCCTACAGGGAATAGCACCTGGATCAAAGGAGCAAATGGACTGTCTAATTCTATGCCTGCCAGTCAATGTTCCCTCTCATGTTTTTTCATCACTGAGCAAATTTCAGGTCTGTTGAACGCAAACTTGAAATTTGTGAAAATTCTGTGCAACTTCCGGCGTGCGTTTACTGTGAACACCGAGGATGTACCCGCTTTAAGTTAGAACTAACAGTGGTCAAGTAGGCTACTGTGGCTATTTGATCATAATGTAGGCCTACCAGAGTAGCCTACCATCAAAAACAACGGAGAAAAGGCATCACATAACATTTTAACATGGTAATAGCTGTTCTGTCGTTCAGCCTACAGTAGCAGCTAATGTATAGCGTTATAGTGTTAACTAAGGGGGGAAACTCTAGAAAGTTGAGGGAAGTTTAATCTCGTGCTTCTCTGCACGCTGATATTTCTTCTGCATGGCAGTCCCGGGGAGCTGCACGCCCGCACATGTGCTCACAGCTTGGAGGGAACATTGCTGCCAGTTGAAGGATACTACTCCCATGATCTCCATGTTGTGGCATGCTCCTTCCACATACATTATTCTCTGTAATGCACAAGTAATTCACAAGCAAGATCAAGCCCCTTGAAACTGCCCAGGTGCAGCTACCACGCATATTAGTGTAGTGAGGGCTGATAAATCTGGTCACTCCCTCCATTAGAGATCCCAGGGACAATATTCTGGCTGAAAAATTCAAGAGGAAAGTGTAAAGTAGTAGGGGTCTGTGATTATGTGGTAAAACCTGGTAAGCCACTGGAAAGCCAGCCAAAGTAAGAGACATATGAGCCTAAATAAGGTGGAGCAACATTCAGGTCAGCCAGGTGCCATCATAGGTCAGCCAGAAACAGGTAGTGTTGGACTAGGTCCTAGGACATAAACATCAATGTGATTTTATGTAAGCCTCGAAACTAAATGATATCATTATGCAGAGTACATGGACATCCTGTGATTTGTGTTACCCTTTACGTGACCAGAATGAGAATGACATTTGATTTGCTCTGTCATTATCATTTTGGTTTTATGAGATTATATCTACTTTTGCATAACACTCTGATTTCCCTGGGGATGATGGGGACAGTGATCCGTTGAGGCCTGTAACGGCAAAACTATGGCAGTCTGTGGTTCCTTTAGATTCGTCTGGGGTTTCTCAATTCTCCCCACGTTTAAAAAAAAATACTACCGTTTCCTATAGAATACTACAGTACCTTCTATAGAATGATAGTAAACTGTATTATACTGTAGAATACTATACTATAACTGTAGTATCCCTCGATAATGTGTGGTACTTACTATATAATGTTGAAGTATACTGTAGAATACTATAGTAAATACTCAATATTACCCCCCCCCAAAACACTGTAGTATATATTACAGTAATGCCCGCAAAAAAATAAGTGAGAAACCTACATGCCAAGTATAGACCACATACAGTATTGTGTTACCCACAGGTTATAGAAAAGAGTAGAAGTTCTGAGCTATCCGTTCAGACCCCAGTCCTACTATTTAAAGGTTATGGAAAATGTGATCTTTTAGTATTTCTCCAGTAGGTTTCCTGAAGGAAAAAGCCTCCACGTCTAAGATAATAAAACAAAAACACTGTAGTAAGCTAAATACTACAGTAATGTCTGCAAAAACACTACAGTAAATACTACAGTATACCACAGTCCGCAAAAACACTACAATACATACTACAATCCGCAAAAACACTACAGTAAATACTACTGTATACTACAATCCGCAAAAGCACTACATAAATAACCATAGTTTATACTACCATTTTCTTTAACTACAGTATTTATACTATAGTTAACTGGATCGATTCCTCGAGCTGACAAGGTCAAAATCTGTTGTTCTGCCCCTGAACAAGGCAGTTAACCCACTGTTCCCCGGTAGGCCGTCATTGTAAATCAGAATTTGTTCTTAACTGGCTTACCTTGTTAAATAAAGGTACACTACAGTAAAGTCTGCAAACACACTACAGTGAATATTATAGTATTTCTACCATAGAATACTATGGTATTTTTTCATGTGGGTCCCTGCAAGGGGAATTCCAACAGGTCTTAAAGCAGTCTGTTGTTGTTTTTTAAGAAGAAAAAGTAAACTGTCAGGGATAGCTTTAAGGGACATGTAGCCCAATGTAGTAACAGAAAACAGATAAGAAATGTAGCGACTAGTTGTTTTGGTTGTTCCAACAACTGTTTACATTCAATACAAAAGAAATCCTGATATTTTGTGGAGCCGCCCGTTTCCATGGTGACTGGTCAGGGTTTTATTCTTGATCCACTCCCTCTCTGTCACTTCTTTTTTTAGATCTCACATTGCTACATTTCACTTAGTTTGCACATGATCTACCCTTCTCCTCCTCCTTCTCTGACTGTTTTGTCCCTCCTTTTCCTGCTCGGCCCTCGTTTACCACCCCCGCTCCCTCTTTTCTCTCAATGAAATCCAGACATACATATTTTTTGCTTTGAAACGTTGAAAAGAAAACAACTCCTGACTGTTGGTAGCTAGGCAACTCACAATATGAGTCATCACTCTGCCTCGCCCATCAACCCCCTCTCCTCCCCTGTACACTCTCTTCATGTAGCCTATTGAATAGTGTGGTTCAGTTAGTGTACATTATGCTCAGTTTCAATGAAACCCCTCTGTTACTTACTTGTCCTTCTTGAATATTACAATAGTTTGTATGCAGATGCCTGATAAAAGAGGAAAGTACAGTGGAATTTGTTTTTGTTTTTCACTGTCACTCTTAGGCCTACTGCTGTCTGTACAATTCGTGCCACTGTACTGTTCAGTTGATAATGATCAACATTGATGTTGTCATGTGGTGGCACAGTGTCACTATGACAATAATAGCAATGGTTATAGTGATGATATTACAAAGGAAACCTCTAAATAAAATCCCTATGATGCACACATTTGCTAGATGGCATAGCTTTAAGGGACATGAAGCCCAATGTAGTAACAGAAAACAGATAAGAAATGTAGCGACTGGTTGTTTTGGTTGTTCCAACAACTGTTTACATTCAATACAAAAGATTTCAGGGCAGTTCCCACACAAAAAATACTACAGTTTACTATAGTACTTAATATACAATTCTATAGAACACTATTTTCCACACTGTAGTATCCCTCAATCGTGTAGTGCTTACTATAGAATGTTATAGTATACTGTAGAATAATATACTCCACACTGTAGTATCCCTTGATTAAATGTAGTACTTACTATATAATTGTCTTGTATACTACACCTCACACTGTAGTATCCTTCGATTGTGTAGTGCTTACTATATATATATATATATATATATATATATATATATATTCTGTCGGATATTATTGTAAATATTACAGTATTATCCCCCCCCCTCCCCAAAGCACTACAGTGTCTGCAAAAACACTATTTTTTAATTTGCATATACCCCAACCATTCCCCTCCCCCATATCCCAATTTGTGTCAGCCATCAGTGAGAAACCTACATGCCAAGTATAGATCATATGTTGTGTTCCCTACAGGTTACAGAAGAGCTGAAGTATCTGTTCAGGCTCCAGTCCTACCTACATACAGGTTATGGATGATTTGCTCTTTTAGTATTTGTCCAGCAGGTTTCCTCAAGGAGAAAGACCCCACTTGTATGTCAAAGATACAAAAACAATACAGTACAGTAAATAATACACTACTCTGCTAAAACACTACGGTGAATACTATAGTGTATAAATATAGTAATACTACAGTATTTATACCATAGTATACTATAGTATTACATCATGTGGGTTGGTACAAAAGCAGGTTCCCTAACCCATAAAAGTGAAACTTGATTAGGGTCAGGTTCACCTCTCAGCAATTGCTGATGTTCTTGTGCTACAGCAGATTATGGTTTATTTTCCTACCATAATAACAAAGCAAAGTTATAGGAACTGTGTAAGGTTACTTGGCCATCATACCAGGGTAAGGGTGGAATGGTCAGAGGCTCCTCGGGGGGATTGGATAATTCAATGTGTGCTTTGACTTGCATGACAATGCCACCCTCTTGTGGAGTGAAGAGAGCGTGTCATCTCTAACGTAATTGTGATTAAGTGTCAACTTGATTTGTATTATGGTAAATTATATAGCAAGCCTGAAATTATATATCCCTGTAGAACCGACAAGCATAATTGGAATCGGCATGGCATTGTTGAGAATAATTGCCAATTAAGACTATTTGAATACGTGAATACATGTGGTATATACCTTTCCCTTTTGCCTCGTCCCAGTGTGTTGATGCACGTTGAGAAACAATCATATTGGCAATGTATTTTAAACAAAAAGTTTACGGTATCCTCCTACTTTACATTCTCACGAGTTTCGGGTAGAAAAAGGAAGCGTTTTCAACCTAGAACGGTGGTATTCAACGATAAGAACGGCAAATACCATGCCAAACAACACGAGGAGAAGCATTCGGAAGATTTGCTATTTAAATTATACAGTAATAGCGATTGGTAACAAGGAAAAATTCAGAATTTACATCGTGGAAAGTTTTCCATCACAGGAAACGATGAGAACCACTCAGATTCAGTAACTCCAGGTAAGCTATAAGTGGGCTCTGTTTGTCATGTAGGCTATTCTACCATTCAGCCTATCCCGTTTTGTTTGACTAGTTACTTATTTATTTTATCAAAGTATGCATAATAGGCTAATGTTATGTCTGTTTTAGGAGTGCGTGCAGGAAAGATCCGAGTTCGAGGTGAGATAGCGAAAGCAGAGAGCTGGTTGAGAACGGAGCCAGAGGTAGAATGTGGAGATGAGACTATGACCCTCACTGTCAGAGGGAGAAGAGCCCTACATCTGCTGGTAGACAGAGGTAAATCGGACAGTGGCCTATCCCGTTGATCATGACTCTGAGTTCCGTTACACATTAGTCATTGGATGAAGGTGTCTTCTGTACAGCGGAGTTTTTTTAAAGAGCCCTGACGCTCGGTCTGAACAGTAACTCACATCGCTTGGGGTAGGATATTATAAGCATAAGGACCTTCCTTATCTTTCATATCAGCAAGACATAATTTATTTAAAAAAAAACTTAAATTGATTGTTCCCCAGCCTAGACGTAACATAGTAAGTGTAAATCTGGGACACTCAAATTAGTTTGGTATGGTTACACAAGACAGAAGGTTACTTAACTTTAACCTTAATCCCTAGACTAGCTGAAGTTATCCATTTTTCTTATACAAATGAATACATACCATAGGAAACGTAGCATATCATATTACATGGAGTGTCACGGATTTACGTACAGAATCATACGGAAGACAGTGGACTATTTAGCTAATTAGCTATCTGCGTCTCTGAACACCTTTGTGTAAATGGAAAACGGACGCCACAAACTTGAGTCGTCACAAAAAAAAATACTATTGGCTGCAACTGTGTTAAAAACAGTGTACAGTAATTTAATTTGTGAAATGATTTTGATGTGATATGAAAGTAGAGGGATTTATGTTTCTAGAAACATACTGCAATTGAGAATTGATTCACTTTTTAGATGGAGTATTTGACTATTTTGGCTTCCAGAGCCAATTCGCCTTTAACAAAACATGTAAGGTCCTTGGACTATAAGGAGTCAAGTTAGCCCAATAATGGACTAAAAGGAGCCTAAGTCTGACCACAAGGTGTGTGGGTGTGAATGATGCATAGCTGTAGGCTATTCTATTCATTTGTCCTCTTGCCTTTAGCGAATGCCTCTGCTGTCACCTTGGCCCAACTACCCTCTGCATGTGGCTACTCTGTCGAGTCGACATGGCGAGACCTGATGTTTGTGGTACCTTATAATGCCTGTCACATCAAGCAAGAAGAGGTAAAGTAGCACTCACCCCTTTCCCCTTAAAAGTAACTTGATGTCCATAGTCGCAATCCATTCTCTGAACTTGTCAGACTGGCAGGTGAAAACTGTTCTGTGACTGTCATTCTGTCAACATAAAAGCTTTTTCTATTGTTCTTCACACACTGTTATTCACTCCTTTCCTGTGGCCTGCGGTGCTGCTGACAGGATGGTAGTTATGTGTTGCCTCTGATCTGGAGAGGGACCCCTGTGAAGATGTCCTGCCCAGTGTCTCAGGCCCTGGCCCCCTCATCCCTCTGCTGCTCGTCTCAGGGAATGACTGTCAGACTGCAAGTTCATGGAGCCAAAGAGGAGCTCAGAGTCCAGGGTAAGTGTGGAGTTATATAGTATAATTTATCACAATTGTACTCCGCCTGCACACTATGGCTGCTGAACAGACAGATTTAGAGGCATAATTTGGACTGAATCCAATGTTTCTGTAACTATATTTCTACTGCTATCATGAGTCTATAGGGATACTGTCAGGTCTGTATGTGAGCTGTGTTGGTTTTCGAGGAAAATGGACGCCACTGCTTTCGCTGGCCCTGCAGTGTGGCTACAGTATGGACAGGCAACATGGAGAGCTGCTCATATCTGCACCCTTCACTGCCTGTGGGATCACATCAAAGGTGAGCCGTGGCACTCCTATTGCGCTATGACTTGGGATGGAAATGATGACTCGGGGCTACTTGACTGTCCTTTTTGATTTTACATGAAATTTGCTAAACCAATTTCTTTGCTTAATAAGGTTGTGTTTTACACTGAGTGAACAAAACATTAGGAACACCTGCTCTTTCCATGAGACTGACCAGGTGAAAGCTCCCTTTTAGGCCTTGAGACATGGATTGTGTATGTGTGCCGTTCAGAGGGTTGAATGGGCAAGACAAAAGATTGCAGTGCCTTTGAACGGGGTATGGTAGTAGGTGCCAAGCGCACCGGTTTGTCAAGATGCACATCATGTGCACATCGATCACTCCAGTGTTAATTTGCTAAATTGTAATCACTTCGCTACTATGGCCTATTTATTGCCACACACCGTATATAGACTTTTCTCTATTGTTGACTGTACCTTTGTTTATTCCATGTGTAACTCTGTTGTTTGTGTCGCACTGCTTTCCTTTATCTTGGCCAGGTCGCAGTTATAAATGAGAACTTGTTCTCAACTGGCCTACCTGGTTAAATAATGGTGAAATAAAAAAAAGAACTGCAACGCTGCTGGGGTTTTCATACTCTAATGTTTCCTGAGTGTATCAAGGATGGTCCACCACCAAAAGGACATCCAGCCAACTTGACACAACTGTGGGAAGCATTGGGAGTCAACATGGGACAGCATCCCTGTGGAATGCTTTCAACACCTTATAGTCCATGCCCCGAAGAATTGAGTCTGTTCTGAGAGAAAAACTGGGTGCAAATCAATATTAGGAAATGTGTTCCTAATATTTGTATTGTCATTTCCCCACCTAACTGAAATAATGTACATTTTCTTCCAGGATAGAAAATACACACTCTCTTCAAGTAGGAGAGAAAGCCATCACACTGGCCTGTCCTTCTTCTCTGCCTGACCAAGTAATACAACCCCTCCAACCTGCAGTAGATTTCCCCATTATGTAACTATGGGCCCAACAAACCCAGTTTCCACAACCCTGCTGTCTAACCCTTCTTCCATAACCCTGTCTTAGCCAGTGCTTCACCCATTCTTCCCATTTAATCCCCTGCCCACATTGCCCCCTGATCAGCCTCCGAGCCCTGGTATCCATGTTACTTCTCCCTTGACTACAGGCCCTTCTGTCCATCCTCCCCTGGCTCAGCGTCTTCAGGCCTACCCATTCTATTAGTATTACTACCTCCACAAGATGCCCCTCAGTGAGTCATACCAGTCACCCCTCTCCTCTAGTCCCCCCACTCAACTCCCAACTACAGGCCTCACTGAGTTGAAGCCAGGCCACACTCCTATCCCAAGCCACCCCAACTACAATAACCCCCATTTTACTCAGTATTCTTGCACTACAGCTGGTCATCCAGTTCACTCTGAAGCCCCACTCTCCGAACCCCTGAGTATACTCTCCACCCATACTAGCATCACCCCTAAATCCCTATGCTTGAGCCACCTCAAGGGCCCAGTCCTGGTGCCAAGATGGGTACTTCCACCAATGGTCCTCAGGTTGAACCACCTGCCCCTCACACCCCTAACCCGGTGTTTCCACACTACTACCTCGACCACCCCAAAGTGCCTCCCTATAACCCACCCAACTCCCTCAGCCTGATAGCCCTGCCTCTCACTCTACTCTCCCTGTTAGCAGTTCACAAACACACCGTAGAACTCCTGTTCCTCATGTGCCTCACCCTCCACCCTACCCTATTTTATTCATCTTCAACCTTTGAAACCTATCACTTCCCCTAACTCATCTCCCACCTTAACAGAGATCCCATTCTACCAATACACTCTTCATTTTCCTTACAAGCCTCCACTGATCCAGAAACACAGAATCAGTCTCCAGACCAACAATCCCTCTAGACCCATGGACGAACAACCTCCAGTTGTCCCATCTCCCCCTGCGTCGTCTCCTGATCAAAGTGGAAAGTCACACCCTCATGGTCACCTGAAATGGCCTCCACAACAACAGCCCTCCAATTCACACACAGCCCAGAGTCTGTCTACCAGTTCAACCTCTGTTGCCTGTGCTGCAACCGAACCTCTTCTCTTTCCAAATTTCCCCCTGTTGTACTACCTCCATCTCAAATCACCCATCAGCAACCCTCAACAAGAACAAAACCCTGTTACTGTCCTCCCCACTGCTCTGCCTGCACCCTCTTCAACCTCTACTCCAGCATCTGGTCATCCAGGTTATCCACACTACTACGATCACACATACTATTACTACTCAATCCCTTCTGATCCATACAGATTACCTCAACCTGTTGATCATGCATCTTCTGCCCCATCGAAAGGAGCTCCGACTCCTCCATCTCAGACCTCTGCTCCTCACACTATGGAGACTTCTCACCAACTAGCCCTTCCATATGACTACGCCCAGGCCAAAATGCCTATCCAGATTACTACCCAACCTCGGCCTTCTCCTGCCACTAACAGTCCTCAAACCTCCACTCCAACCCCAGAATCTACAGCTCCTGAAATCCCACCTTTTCCCTTTGACCCTTACTACTACTACTACCATCCTGGAATGTCCATCTACGACCAGGACCAAAGCTATGATCCCAGTACACACGCCGAAAAGACATCAGGGGCTCAAGCTTCCCTAGATTCTGACCATTATAGAAGAGGAAGATTTGCCCACATTCCTGTGGCGAGTCCAACCCATGCACCCCATCCTACCACCAACCCAGGTCATGGTCAGGCCATGGTTTGGTCATGGTCAGGCCATGGTTTGGTCATGGTCAGGCCATGGTCCACTTGTTGGAGTTCAACGCTCTACTTTCCACACAACATAAACACAGCACCACGTCTGAAGACTCACCTGTCCGGTAAAGCCATTTTACTACCTGAACAAATGGTTCAAATCCCCAGCAAATGTATTTCATTATTTTTCCCAGAAGTTACCATTTGAATGCTAATGCTTTCAAACCATGATGATGAACTTGCAATCCTTTAGTACATATGGGATGAGATTACAAATCGGTGTAGAGTTTGTGTAACATGAGCTTGTCTTCTGTGTAGGTTGATGGAGTGCAGGTCTTCTCCTGATTCTCCAGGGAGGGTGAGGTACCAGGTGAGGAACACCACCCCTGTCCCCACTCAGGGCTCATTGGCTGTCCAGCTACGAATCGCTATAGGTAGGACTGTATAAGTAATGAAACATTCAGGAGTAGCAGCAGAGCTATGTAGGACTCTGAGGAGTGGGTTTTATCATACTGTATCTGCCAACTAACCACTAACCCTCCCCATGTTTACCTCTGCCTGTAGATGAGCACTACAGCAGCTTCTACTCAGAGAAACATCGACCACTCAGTCTACTTCAGGGGCGACCTCTGCACCTGGAGGTGAGTCTGCTGAGCCCCCCAGACATGTACCCTGGCCTGGTGCACTACTGTCTGGCCTACCCAGACACACCACAGGCCCGCTGGCTGCTCATCTATGATGGGTAGGTTGTTCCACTCTAGTTCCTGTTTGTTTACATGCAACAGCACAGAGAAAGCACTGCAAAGATGCATGAAATATCCATATTCTATAGGTTTTTCCACAGCATCTGCTGCTCAGCTCCACTAAATAACTGTCCATATAGTGAACAGGCAATTATTTTGTCTGAAGAAAACCTCCACATTGTTTTGTCTTGTTTTTCAGCTGTCCCAGCCGTGGTGACTTCCAGGCTCCTCCCCCACCCCGTCACACCCGGAGGCTCACAATCACCACCTTCCAGTCTTTACCCACAGGAAGTCACTCCCACCTGGAGGACCAGGTCAGTTTCAGCCAATGGGGGCATATTATAGACTGAGTTTGATTCAGTGCATTTGAATGTGTTCTCCTGTCCTCGTCCACAACAGCTCTACTTCATGTGCTCCCCAGCAGATGGGGACTGTATTGAGGATTGCTTCAGTGGTTGAATTAACACTCCTATAATGGCTTGGACAATTTTGAGCACAAGGTGGGAGTATAAACCATCCATTTCTTGAAGTTATTAAAATGTACTGTATTAATACTGAAGTGCTCAAATGTACTTGTTTCTTACAGTATTCAACTTGACACTCATGTCTAAGTTACATGAACTATTACTCATTTGTAGGATCAAACCTGGACAACTGAACAAATACACGTTTACTCACAATTGGTCAATGATTTGTTCTCCTCCAGCACTTATTCAGTCAGGCAGTAAGCACAATGACATCAGACAAGAGGGGATGAAACACTTTATTTTAACAAAAAGCTCCACATTTGGTGCAGAATCTCAGATTCCATCACAACCGGCCGGGATTGGGAGTTCCATAGGGCGGCGCACAATTGGCCCAGCGTCGTTAGGGTTTGGCTGGGGTAGGCTGTCTTTGTAAATAAGAATTTGTTAACTGACTTGCCTAGTTAAATAAAAAATAAACATGTTACACAGTCAGTATTAGCTTGCAACAGAACATAAGCGGTTCTCACAGTGCAAAACAAGTGTTGGAAATTGAAAATCTATACAATCTCACTACAAGACAATTGACCTGGTTAGGTACACCATTGGGCCCACTCCTACGTTTACTGGGCAACACTTTGGCTAGTGTACCAAGGCACTCCATATGAAGTGTTTATTCTATCTCACTCAGCCTCCATTACAACTGCTGCTTGACAGGGCATTCAGGGAGATGATTCCCAATAGCAATAAGGTTTGAGTGACTCAAAATTACAAGGAAATGTATCCTAGTTGCATACATTAGTTTGCTTATAAAAATCAGTTCACATGCTAGAAATTGGCATCAATGTAATAGAATAAGTCAAGCAAATCTGAACGTTCCAGAGACATATTTAAGGATCCCTGACTCAACTTTGTATATGGTATCATCCGACGTCAACATCCAAACATGGAATGAAGAAATCAAAGGTGTTTCATATCACCTCAGAGCGTACAAGTGGAGCTGAAGTTGGGGGATTAGTATTGTGAAGAATGATTAAGATGTTAATTAACTACATTGTTAATAAATGTACTCAATTTGGCATGGAGAACCAACTACAGAACAATCCAGTTCGCAGTTAAATCCTTGTAAAAATTAACCTTAAGAAATACATTTTCTAGGATCACAATTCTGTCAGCAGTACATTGATATGTATTGCAACACAGACATGATTCTAAACTGATGTGATTACAGGGAAAGGTCAACATGTTGGACAGCGATTATTTCTTTTTAAAGCATGAGCAGCTTCACTTCTCTGATTACAGTAGTGCCCTCAGTCATACGGAGCCTTGAATATCTAATAAAATGGCCCCTTTCATGTAAGCAGCATTCATGTCAGCAAGAGCAGCTATTCACTAACATTTGATAAGTGATTAAAAAGATTGTTTAAAAACAAAAAGAAGAAGATTAAGGACAAATTACAGTGGGAAGAGGGGCAGAACAAACAGCTGCTACAGAGCAACAGTGTCTTGTCTGCCCTGTTCATATGTCATCTAAATGGATGGTGTGGTCTCATTCTTCTGAGCGCTGCTAATGGCATGTCAAGATGATCTAGAGCCCTGACCAGCTACGCAAATGAATGAAAGCTAATTAGGACATCCGTTTTTATTGGGCGCCTCTCCAGAAGTATTATGTGAAAGGATGGGGTGATGTTCACTGAATGACAACTATCTGGTTTGGTCTCCTAGTGGAGAAAACTGTGTTTGAATATGGTGGTGGTCCTGTCCCCTCAATACACAGCCTGGCTGTGGTACAGGGGGCAGAGAGGTGACTCCTCTTGATCTGTTTCATGAGGATGCTGCAGCACACCAGGGCCGTGATCTAGGAGCAACAGGAGGAGGTGGGGATGCAGGGAGGAAAGGGTTAAGCAGAATGGGATCAGATAAAGAGAGCAGGGTGGAGCAATCACCCCCCGATCACCTTCAGGATTAGACCACATGCTGCAACAGGGTGAGATTCATTAGTGCAAATCCCCACCTAAAATATGGCTTCTGAGACAAGCAAATGTACCAAAGGAGTGTGAATTGAAGACGAGAAACACTAATTCCAGACATTTAAATGGGACAAGTTGGATAGCTTGCAGTGAGACTAGACATTGACCTTACTGAGCAGTGGAAAGAAAGAATCTATGTGCAAGGAAAGAAGCATAGATCATTGGTGTAAATAAAGATGGAGGGGTAAGGAGTTACAGTGCATTAGCCACAGGTATGATGACAGGGAGCGGGGAAAAGACCACAGGGTCCTGGTTAGGGGTGGAGAGGACAGCAGAGGAGAGGAGGATGTAGGGGGGAGGAGAGGACTGGGAGCGCTGGATCTCTTTGCTGAGGAGGGAGCTGCACACCAGGGCAAAGATCTGAAAGGATGGAGAGAGGGAAAGGGAGGGGAGGGATGGTATCGGATGGGAGAAACAGACACAGGTATGGGTTTATAACAAAGGAGAAGCAGAGGGTTGGTTTGCTTCAACTCCTCTGACAATCAGTTTCATCAAATTCAGTGCATTTCTAACCCTGCAGCAACATCTACCCTGGTTAACAAATTTGTCCACTGAACTGTGTGTAGTATTGCCTACCAGCATAGCAGCAGTCCCAAGGAAGAGGCCCATCACCAGAGGCGCTTTGGACTCAAAGAGGTTGACGATCACTGTGGGGCAGGCCTGCAGGGGGACAGAGACACCAGAGGGGGACAGAGACACCAGAGGGGGACAGGTTAGGGCCTTGGGCAGAGCAGAGATATGGAAATCTAGGCCAGGCTCCTCGATGCCTCCATAGTAGAATAAATAAAGTAACAAATGTAATTTGTCAGTCGACAGATTATTTTACATGTTTTTATTATAGTCAGTTATACAGTCAATATGAGAAATGACTGAATCGGGCCTCCCGGGTGGCGCAGTGGTCTAAGGCACTGCATCGCAGTGCTAGCTGTGCCACCAGAGATTCTGGGTTCCCTTGTCTCATCGCGCACTAGTGACTCCTGTGGCGGGCCGGGCGCAGTGCACGCTGACCAAGTCGCCAGGTGTATGGTGTTTCCACCGACACATTGGTGCGGCTTGCTTCCGGGTTGGATGTGCGTTGTGTCAAGAAGCAGCGCGACTAGGTTAGGTTGTGTTTCGGAGGACACCCGAGTCCGTACGGGAGTTGCAGCGATGAGACAAGACTAACTACTACCAGTTGGATACCACGAAATTGCGGAGAAAAAAAGAGAAGAAAAAAAAGAAACGACTGAATCATATGCACCTGTAAAGGGCCGGTAATGTCGAGTGAAACAAAATGGTCCCAGTAAGCAAAATGACGTTGAAAATCTGCCTAAAATACGTATTTTCCCAGACGTTGAACTAATGTTCAATTTTGGTTCTGTATTTTATGGCACTATTTGCAATGTGTTTACACAGCAGGAAATGCAGAAGTATTACATTTTTCGCTATGATCAGCTCGTCAACAAATGTACAGATAAAAACTTGAAGCCACTGATCATGACAATTTGTTACCTCTTTTTCTCCCCAATTTCGTGGTGTCCAATTGTTTAGTAGCTAATATCTTGTCTCATCGCTACAACTCCCGTACGGGCTCTAGAGAGACGAAGGTTGAAAGTCATGCGTCCTCCGATGCACAACCCAACCAAGCCGCACTGCTTCTTAACACAGCGCGCATCCAACCCGGAAGCCAGCCGCACCAATGTGTCAGAAGAAACACTGTGCACCTGGCAACCTTGGTTAGCGTGCACTGCGCCTGGCCCGCGACAGGAGTCGCTGGTGCGCGATGAGTCAAGGATATCCCTACCAGCCAAACAGGTCCCTAACCCGGACGACGCTGGGCCAATTGTGCGTCACCCCACGGACCTCCCGGTCGCGGCCGGTTGCAACAGAGCCTGGGCGGGAACTCAGAGTCCCAGCTGGCGCTGCAGTACAGCGCCCTTAACCACTGCGCCACCCGGGAGGCCCTGATCATGACAATTTAACCCAGAAGCTGAAACTCCTGGACAGCAGATGTGACTAGCCTGATTGTCCATTTTCCTTTGGCCTGTCCTGTTTTTAGGATATGTTGTTAACGTGTAAGCACGTTTGATTGGGTGCCAATTAGATTTTCTTTGATCGGAGAAATCTGCATGTTGTAAAAGTGTCCATCTCATTACATTGTCATAGATTATCTCCAGCCTGTAGGCTACAGAAAAAGGCCACATACTCTTTTTACCATATCCTGTATTTGCTACATGATTTATGCTAGATTTGATGGAATGTTGGTGGAGCGCCGCAGCAATGCATTTCTCCAACAGCACCCTGGAGAGGTGCGCTGTGAACAGACAAGTGAAAAATGCTGCGCCTTTGGGAAAATGAGCACAGGGCAGCTTCTGCACCTGTAAGTTATATTTACTCGCAAATATCCATTGAATGGACAACAATGTATGAAATTGAAGTTCAAGCTGCACATGTTTTTTTAAGTTAATAGGATTTGGCCTATAATGAACACACTCACAGGGAGAGTGAAGGTCTCCAAAAAGCCGGTATCGGGACATGTTCTTTTGACCAAGGGGTCCAAGGCACCAATGAGTCCACAGCAGTGCAACTAGAGAGAGAGAGAGAGAGAGAGAGAAGGCAAGTGCCATTCAGAATGTATACATAATTGTTACAATAGTTGTACAATTGTTAAAGAGCTGTGGATTGAATTAGCTCTGATGGAGTGAAATGTGCCTAACTAAAGCTGTGATGCCATCAATAGTTTGGGAATAGGTTTGCTCTTTACCACATTGTGGAACATGGACAGGGTAACAGTCAAGCCAGGGTCTCCTTTGTCCACATACTGAGCGTACACAGTTATATAGAATTTTGCCAGCTGCTCTCCCACCTGCACAGCACAAAGAGAAGACAACAACACATGAGGTAGAGTTACACTGTTGACTACTACTATTTCATGAAATAGCACAGGGTTTGGTGATCTGCGTGAAAGGGAAGCCTTGGCTTGAAGTTGTTTATCATTCATAATTCTCTCGCTCCCTCTTTCCCTTCCCTCTCTCACCTCATCGCTTCTCATGTAGGCAAACACACCGGCTCCAATCTCTAATCCAGCCAGGATAGCCAGCAGGCAGGAAAACTGGGAGGGGCAGGTAAACAGCAGAACACATACAGTATGAATTACCACACATATAACCACAGTATCACTGGATATGTATAAACTGTCCTTTAAAAATGACCTTATTTCTTATTCGTGTTGATGTTAAATGTATGCACAATAAATCAAGTTGAATTTGAAGTTGCAACAATGAGAAAAGACCATGACCTTTCTGAGAAACTGAAGGTCACTATGTGCCTCAAAAGTAAATCACTGGCTATCTTCACAAGCTACTCAAGCATAGAAGAGCTAACATTCCTCAACCTTGGTGCTGATTATAATGTGAGAGCGATCACATACTGTATGACACGCTCAGTCATTCATCCAATAATAAACCACACAGAGAAAGCAATCGCTGCCTCAACATGGCAACAAGAAGCTCTGAGCAATAAATAATTAGTCTGATTTCTGAACCTGCAGCCAGAAACCAGTTTCAGCTCATCATAGCTGTAAATTAGTAAGTGCATTGCTTTGTCAATCTGATATATGAAGCAATCATAATTGCATCATCTGTTTCTCTCTGACATCTAGGACTGTAGTGTGTTTCGTAGCGGTTATTTCATGCTGTGAAAGTGTTTTCCAAATCTAGGAACATTGTTAGACCCTTTGACCTCTTCCTTGAACTCACTATCCCTAAGAACTGGAAACCTGTCGCAATACCCATGGAATGGTGGTGAACGAGGAAACGGATCACCCACTGAGTTGGTCATACACAAAAATGTATCCCGAGGGCATATCCTGCAGCAAAGCTTCATACAGGAAGCAAGTATTTCCTATCTCAAGCTCTTGTTAAATGGGAGCTTAAAAGTCTCTGGCCTTCTCAGACAGAGGCGAGATTCCCAGTGCTCCTCTATGGTTGCAAAGTGCACCATGGCTCTTGAGGTAGCGGATCAGTTGAGGGATTGATGACAAGTGCTTGCTAGGCCCTTGAGAGGTCAGAGGTGCGGCAAGGAGAACCTGAGAATTCTGTGGCGGGAAAAAGCAGCAGGATCACTCAACAATCCACGTCACAGATTAGATTTCCACTGGTGCTTTGTGGGTATGGGCTTTGGGTGAAATATTGGGCTGAACAAGTTGAGATACTTTCAAGTGAGGAACTCTTATTAGGAAGTGAAACTAATGCATGTTATTATCTAAGGTTACTTACCTCTGCCCACTCAAGACTCTAAATCAGGGCTGTCAAACACTTTGTACCCCCACTTCAGTGTAGTGTAACTAATGGAAAATTGATGTTTTTATTTGTTGTAGCTTACCACTCCCAATGCAGTCCTATTCTCATTGCATGCTCCATAGTCTCCGAAAACAGCCACGAGCAATATCACTGCTCCTAACGCAATCAACACTGACACACCTACAGTATGAGAGGGAGAAAGAGATGCCCATTTGTCAATGTTAGCTGTTCAGCACTAATTATTTTTCAGTAACACTTAAGGTATCCTTTATAAATGATTTAAGTGGTTTATAAGTCATTAATAAACAAAGTTGTATAGTCTGTCTATCCATGGCTTACAGCTGCAAAAAGCTTTCCAAAACATTTGGGGATGAAGTTTGTAGAGAGCAGAGTTGTGTGAGCTCACCGATGACAAACTGTTGTGTGTTGAGGTCTATGTCGAAAAATCCTCTGGTCTCAGAGCTGAACCTCAGCCACAAGCCCAACCCCAACATTGCAAAACCCACCAGCTGTCAAAGGAAGAAACCACAAACTGTGCATGAAACCGGTTGTGCAACCACACCTCAAGATCAGTCTCACACAAGATGCTACAAATAGTGTAAAAGATGTTCTTGTATTAAAGGGATACTTCTGGATTTTGGCAACGAAGTCTGTTAACTATATAAACCCAGCAAAAAAAAAAGTCCTTTTTCAGGGCCCTGTCTTTCAAAGATAATTCGTAAAAATCCAAGTAACTTCAGATCTTATTTGTAAATCGTTTAAACACTGTTTCCCATGCTTGTTCAATGAACATGTACCTGTGGAATGGTCATTAAGACACTAACAGCTTACAGACGGTAGGCAATTAAGGTCACAGTTATGAACACTTAGGACACTAAAGAGGCCTTTCTACTGACTCTGAAAAACATGAAAAGAAAGATGCCCAGGGTCCCTGCTCATCTGCGTGAATGCGCCTTAGGCATGCTGCAAGGAGGCATGAGGACTGCAGATGTGGCCAGGACAATAAATTGCAATGTCCGTACTGTGAGACACCTAAGACTCGTCCTCGCAGTGGCACACCACGTGTAACATCACCTGCACAGGATCGGTACCGCCGTACATCACACCTGCGGAACAGGTACAGGATGGCAACAACTGCCCGAGTTACACCAGGAACGCACAATCCCCCCATCAGTGCTCAGAGTATCTGCAATAGACAGAGGCTGGACTGAGGGCTTGTAGGCCTGTTGTATGGCAGGTCCTCACCAGACATCACCTGCAACAACATTGCCTATGGGCACAAACCCACCGTTGCTGGATCAGACAGGACTGGCAAAAAGTGTTATTCTCTGACGAGTCGCAGTTGTGTCTCACCAGGGGTGATGGTCAGATTCTCAAGTATCGTCGAAGGAATGAGCGTTACACAGAGGCCTGTACTCTGGAGCGGGATTGATTTGGAGGTGGAGGGTCTGTCATGGTCTGAGGCGGTGTGTCACAGCATCATCGGACTGAGCTTGTTGTCATTGCAGGCAATCTCAACGCTGTGCGTTACAGGGAAGACATCCTCCTCCCTCATGTGGTACCCTTTTGCAGGCTCATCCTGACATGACCCTCCAGCATGACAATGCCACCAGCCATACTGCTCGTTCTGTGAGTGATTTCCTGCAAGAATGCCAGGGTTCTGCCATGGCCAGCGAAGAGCCCGGATTACAATCCCATTGAGCACGTCTGGGACCTGTTGGATCGGAGGGTGAGGGCTAGGGCCATTCTCCCCAGAAATGTCTGGGAAGTTGCAGGTGCCTTGGTGGAAGAGTGGGGTAACATCTCACAGCAAGAACTGGCAAATCTGGTGCAGTCCATGAGGAGATGCAATGCAGTACTTAATGCAGCTGGTGGCCACACCAGATACTGATTTGTTACTTTTGATTTTGACACATTATTCCATTTGTTAGTCACATGTCTGTGGAACTTGTTCAGTTTGTCTCAGTTGTTGAATCTTATGTTCATACAAATATTTACACATGTTAAGTTTGCTGAAAATAAAACAGTTGACAGTGTTTCTTTTTTTGCTGATTTTAGAAAATAGTACCAATTAAAAACCCTTGAATGAGTACATGTGTCCAAACTTTCGACTTGTACTGTATATTGAAAGCAGTAACTCCCCTCAATGTACTGTGAACATTTCATGACTCTAGGACCAAGAAATGTATTCAAAATAGCTTCTGAAGTTTCATAACTGTATGTTTGTTAATGGAAAAATATGAACGTTTTTTTTCCATTTCCTGAAAAGTTTGTTTTGGAGAAGGTTTTCATCCGACAATGATGATTGGTAACATGATGGCAGTAATGCACATTCATTTGGTACTCCCTGTCTGTAGCTCCATTCTCCTGTATTTTATTTCTTGTTACTATTTTATTTGTATTGTTCTTTTAAAACTCTGCATCGCTGGGAAGGGCAAGCATTCCACGGTAAAGTCTACACCAGTTATATTCGGCACATGTCACAAATCCAATTTGATTTGAAGTGGACATCTGTGAGCAATAGACATGAGCTGATACTTTGATGGGAGAGGTGTTTAATCAGACAGACAATACATGCAGCCTTTTAATAACAGCAGTGAATCTCTTACCCATACAGAGATGGTTGCAAGGGTCTGGACAAAATTTTCATATGAGATTTAGCTATTTGACTTTAAGTAAAGCTTATTTCTATATCAGTAAATGACAAATGCTGCCTAGGTTGATCAAAGATAAATATACAATGCCCTTTGAGCTATTCACATTTTACATCTCATACACACCAGATACCAATTTGTTACCACTAGGCCTACAGTTTAGTTAGATGATGGATACTTACAGCAAAAAGGATGTTGAAAAGGATGAGGATACACTTGCACAGCTGGCCACATCCGTCCAGTGCCATGATCAAAAGTTTGCTAACACGCTACACTCAGGAAGTCAGAAATACAGTCTAGTGTCCTGGGAAAAGAATGGAAGATATTGTAAACATTTAGATGTTTACAATGTGTGTGAAAAAAAGTGCGGTGATAGGTAATAGACTGTCGAGGGTATGGGCTCAATATCACGCCATATGTATTGAATTCAAAATAAAATAAATCGTGAACATGAAAAATAAAGTTGAATGTAAACATTTTCGATGATGGGTCAATTGTCAGTCACGGGTCAATGTAGGGATATTAGAACCATGTCTATCTAATACATTTAATGACAAACCATCTAACTACTTAGGCAAACATATTTTTTCGACGCAGGTGTATGGCGAACCAGTTACCAACACCTGCGCCGAACGTTGTGCAACAGGTAATTCATATGTTTACCTAAGTAGTTAGACATGCTTCCAATATCCGTACATTATTTGACCCGTGGCAATTGAAGTACGTTAGCTAAAACGAAGTGACGTCAGACCGTCTACCCAAGTAGGCAATAGAAAAAAGCCTGTCTATCATGTTCATTGATTGGGTTTAAGACGAACCGTCACTCCAAAACTAGCGAACAAATGGAGCCTCATTGTCTACGCCTGCCCCTAAACCCCGCCCTTCACGGAAAAATAATAATGCAAAAACTCGCAATCGAAAAGCATGGCAGTGAAAGAAAAAAAACTGACATCGAAAGTAAAGATACGAGTAGCGTAACCAAAAGCTAGTACATGTAGGCAAGAGTGTAGAAAAAAAAATGTATTCAATAGGATTGGTTGCTGGGAAAGTTTAACCTCAAATTATTTTTGCATTCGTTTATAAATATTTTTGTTAATCATTTGTCATAAAGTTTTACTCTCGCTTTTAAATTATTTGCTTACAAGTTTTAGGGTTTTGCTTTTGATGTCTTATTTTTGTTTACAATTCTATACAATTTGCTTTCAATGGTTTGTTTTTTGATTTCAACATCCATTATTTCAGCTGTCCTCAAATATAATGTTTACATTCTCAGGTTTATTTTTCATGTTCCCGATTTATTTTATTTTGGATTCAATACATATGGCGTGAAATTGACCCCATACGAGGATTGGTGGAAGTATTTAGTTAACTATACAGTATCATAGACAGGGTTGAATCATTGCAAGGTAAAATACTTCATTAGGAACATTTTGTAACAACTCGTGTTTCATCTTCTACCTCGAACTACAGTGAGGGAAATGTAACGCATGCCTTAACAAATAAACCTACCTGAATTATTTACGTGCAGATCAGTCTCTTCACACTGCAGAATGTAGCTGCAACACCAACCCGTTCTTAAATTTCAGACGTGTGTGAAGAAAACAATGTATTGTGGGTTTTCGTCTGGTTTAAGTCCAACCCCTCAATCCGAATGAATCATTTGATTGGATTAGGTTGTTGAGTGAAGGGTGTGGGGTGTGGGTGGGGGGGCTTTACCACCCAGAAAACGGGTGAACAGGATTTAGGAGTGGCAATGATGGTGAAATGAAACTTATCTTTGGGCAGTTCTGAGAAAACACTTTCGTTATGTGACAAGCAGGTGTGTTGTGCAGGTAATAATGAGTGAAAATCAGTAAGCAGGTAAGTGTACTGTACAGTTATAGCCACATACAGTATATCAAATAGGCCTTTCATGATCAAATGATCAAATCAAATGTATTTATAAAGCCATTTTTACGTCAGTAGATGTCGCAAAGTGCTTATACAGAATAGTGATGGACATTCCGGCTCAGCTCACCAAAAAGAGCCGTTTTTTTTGGGCTCTGAACGGGTATTTAAAAATATATGTTTTGTACAGTTTGCGATAGTTGGACTGATAAAACAATTCTAATTAAATTATTAAATGAAATCATACTCTACCTTAACCACAATGCATTTAAAAATGCATTGGTTTGTTATGAAAATGCTATTAAACATTTGCATTTAAAGTATAACTTTTTATTGTATATAAACAAAGTGCATATAAATCTAACAATTCAAAACGAATACAATCTGAACAAAATAATATTGCACCATATCAAATAAAAATTATGTGCAAAACGAGTCCCTATTTCTCTCTCTTTATTGCCATGTTATAACAGGCAGCACACAGCAATGCTGACCATATTTTGCTTTTATGAGAGATTCGTATTCAGAAATGCAAGCTGCCTCACTTTCGAGGGGCTGATGTGGTTTCTTCTCAGTAATTATTTTGAGAAGACCCTCTTAGAGGGAACGGATGTGACCACTGTGCAGTCTCCCTGTCATGACTTTAGTAAGCCGTGGGTAGACAAGAGGCCTTGTTCTTCCACCAGCTCAGAGGATCTGCAGATCTTTCAGAACGAATGTGTGTGCTTGAGCATTTAGGCCTATATTAGATTTATTTTTTTGTTCTTTGAATTAGTTAATTCTATTCATTAAAATATTTGGATTATTCATCTTTTTTTAAATAAATAGTCGGGCTCTTCTGATATGCGAGCCGGCTCACAATGTTCACCTACAAGAGACGGCTCTTAGAGCCGACTCGTTCGCAAACGACCCATCACTAATACAGAAACCCAGCCTTAGCCCCAAACAGCAAGCAATGCAGAAGCACTGTGGCTAAGAAAAACTTAGGAATCTAGGAAGAAACCTAAAGAGGACCCAGGCTCTGAGGGGCGGCCAGTCTTCTGGCTGTGCCAGATGGATATTATAAGAGTACATGGCCATTAAGGTCAGGTAGTTCTTCCAGATTTACAAACATTCATAGATGACCAGCAGGGTCAAATATTAATCACAGTGGTTGTAGAGGGTGTAACAGGCCAGCACCTTAGGAGTAAATGTCAGTTGGCTTTTCATAGCCGAGCATTCAGAGGTTGAGACAGCAAGTGCAGTAGAGCGAGAGGGAGGGTGAGAGAGAGAGGGTTGAAAACAGCAGGTCCGGGACAAGGTAGCATGTCCAGTGAACGGGTTAGGGTTAGCCGCAGAACAGTTGAAACTGGAGCAGCAGCATGACAAGGTAGCACGTCTGGTGAACAGATCAGAGTTCCATAGCCACAGGCAAAACAGTTGAAACTGGATCAGCAGTACAACCAGGTGGACTGGGGACAGCCAGGAGTCATTGGGCCAGGTAGTCCTGAGGCATGGTCCTAGGGCTCAGAGAGAGATATTAGAGGGAGCATACTTAAGTTCACACAGGACACCAAATAAGACAGAAGAATTTCACCAGTCAGGACAGACTGATGTAGATCAGGGACGGTCAACTTTGAGGATGTTACTTCCGTCGTCGGAATAAGACCAAAACGCAGCATGGAACGTGTACATCTTACTTTATTTTAGCTGAACACACACACAAAAAGAAAACAGGCTGCCTACGTATGATTCCCTATCAGAGACAACGATAGACAGCTGCCTCTGATTGGGAACCATACCCGGCCAACAAAGAAATAGAAAACTAGAATGCCCACCCAAATCACACCCTGACCTAACCAAATAGAGAAATAAACAGGCTCTCTAAGGTCAGGGTGTGGCAGAGGAATAATGTTTACATACTGTACTAACCCAGTTTATATGTACAGTATATATTGTATTGGCTCATCCTATATAACTACTGCTGTACACACCTTTTCTATTCATATACTGTCCATACTGTATGTACACACCATTATTTATATACATTGTAGAATAATAGTGAAGACATCAAAACTATGAAATAACACATATGGAATCATGTAGTAACCACAAAAGTGTTAAACAAATATATATTATATATTTGAGATTCTTCAAAGTAGCCATCCTATGCACACTCTTGACATTCTCTCAACCAGCTTCATCTGAAATGCTTTTCCAACAGTCTTGAAGGAGTTCACACATATGCTGAGCACTTGTTGGCTGCTTTTCCTTCACTCTGCGGTCCAATTCATCCCAAACCATCTCAGTTGGGTTGAGGTCGGTGATTGTGTAGGCCAGGTCATCTGATGCAGCACTCCATCACTCTCCTTCTTGGTCAAATAGCCCTTACACAGCCTGGAGGTGTGTTGGGTCATTGTCCTGTTGAAAAACAAATGTTAGTCCCACTAAGCATAAACCAGGTGGGATGGTGTATTGCGGCATAATGCTGTGGTAGCCATGCTGGTTAAGTGTGCCTTTAATTCTAAATAAATCATGGACAGTGTCACCAGCAAAGCACCCCCACACCATCACAGCTCCTTCTCCATGCTTCACGGTGGGAACCACACATGTGGAGATCATCCGTTCACCTACTCTGTCTCACAAAGACACGGCAGTTGGAACCAAACATCTCAAATTTGGACTCATCAGACCAAAGGAAAGATTTCCACCGGTCTAACATACATTGCTCGTGTTTCTTGGCCCAAGCAAGCTTCTTCTTATTGGTGTCCTTTAGTAGTGGTTACTTTGCAGCAATTCGACCATGAAGGCCTGATTCAGGCCTTTGAACAGTTGATGTTGAGTGTCTGTTACTTGAACTCTGTGAAGCATTTATTTGGGCTGCAATTTCTGAGGCTAATAACTCTAATGAACTCATCTCTGCAACAGAGAACTCTGGTCTTCCTTTCATCATAGCCAGTTTCATCATAGCGCTTGATAGTTTTTGTGACTGCACTTGAAGAAACTTTCAAAGTTCTTGACATTTTCCATATTGACTGACCTTCATGTTTTAAAGTTTGATGGACTGTCATTTCTCTTTGTTTATTTGAGCTGTTCTTGCCATAATATGGACTTGGTCTTTTACCAAACAGGGCTATCTTCTGTATACCACCCCTACCTTGTCACAACGCAACTGATTGGCTAAAACACATTAAGAAGGAAAGAAATTCCACTATTTAACTTTTAACAAGGCACACCTGTTAATTGAAATGCATTCCAGGAGACTTCCTCATGAAGCTGGTTGAGAGAATGCCAAGAGTGTGCAAAGCTGTCATCAAGGCATAGGGTGCCTACTTTGAAGAATCTTAAATATATTATGATTTGTTTAACACTTTTTTGGTTACTTCATGATTCCATATGTGTTATTTCACATTGTGTCTTCATTATCATTCTACAATGGAGAAAATATATATATGTTTTTTAAATTATTTTATTTTAAAAGTATTATTTTTTATTGAACCTTTATTTAACTAGGCAAGCCCGTTAAGAACCAAATCTTATTTCCGATGACTGCCTAATTGTGCGCTGCCCTATGGGACTCCCAATCAAGGCTGGATGTGATACAGCCTGGATTTAGTAGGTGAGTACAAACTTTGGACTGGTAATATATATTTTTATATATATATTAGTGCCTTGCAAAAGTATTAATCTACACAAAATACTTTGAAATGTCAAAGTGGAAGAAAAATGCAACAAAAAAAATAAGATGAAAACAAATTAATTAACTACAATATAGTCATTGCATAACTTTTCAGCCCCTTAATATATTTCGGACTCTGGCATTGCTCGTTCTGATATTTCTTTCTTTCTTTCTTTTTACTTTTGGATTATGTGTGTATTGTTTTGTATTGCTAGTTATTATTACTGCACTGTTGGAGCTAGAAACACAAGCATTTCGCTGCACCTGTGATAACATCTGATTCGGACTGATTTGATGGGGGTGGGTGCCACAAAAAAATGGAGTGACTGACGTAACGCTGATGCTTAACCAAATTTCGAAAATGCACTTTGTGTGTTATTCTAACTCTCAATAATCGGTTGAGAACCCGACTGGGTTGTGACTAAATGGAGTACAGCTACAACTGGAAGTTACTTTTTGTAGCATGTTAGGAGAGCTTTTTAGCTGACCATAACCCTTAACCTAATTATCCTAATCTGCCACGAAAAAGTCACTTCCGGTCGTAGCCTTATACCACCTAGTCAACCCCCCCCCCCCCCCCCCCCCCCCCCCTCACTGAGTTCCAAAAAAACAATTTGGTTTGGTCCGGGGCTCCCTAGCGCCCGGGGGCCCTAAGTGACTGCTTATGTCTTGGGCCGCTTATGACTGGCTCTGGCTCCACCAGTGGTGGGGGAATTTATTTCTGAGGTCAGACCTACCCTGAGCAGAGCCATCACACACCACAGGAGGTTGGTGGCGGTTGGTGGGACCTTACTTGAGGAGTCGGGCTCGTGGTAATGCCTGGAGTGTCATTCAATTCACTCAGTTCCAGAAA
This sequence comes from Oncorhynchus kisutch, assembly GCF_002021735.2. Classification (NCBI taxonomy): domain Eukaryota; kingdom Metazoa; phylum Chordata; class Actinopteri; order Salmoniformes; family Salmonidae; genus Oncorhynchus; species Oncorhynchus kisutch. The sequence continues at coordinate 60,013,539 of NC_034183.2, forward strand.
TTATTATGAGCCGTCCTCCCCTCAGCAGCCTCCACTGACACATTCACACAGGTATACTGTGCATGAACATGAACAACTAGTACAGTGGGGCAAAAAAGTATTTAGTCAGCCACCAATTGTGTAAGTTCTCCCACTTAAAAAGATGAGAGAGGCCTGTCATTTTTATCATAGGTACACTTCAACTATGACAGACAAAATTAGAAAAAAAATCCAGAAAATCACATTGTAGGATTTTTTATGAATTTATTTGGAAATTATTGTGGAAAATAAGTATTTGGTCAATAACAAAAGTTTATCTCAATACTTTGATATATACCCTTTTTTGGCAATGACAGAGGTCAAACGTTTTCTGTAAGTCTTCACAAGGTTTTCACACACTGTTGCTAGTATTTTGGCCCATTCCTCCATGCAGATCTCCTCTAGAGCAGTGATGTTTTGGGGACATGGACTTGGACTTTCAACTCCCTCCAAAGATTTTCTATGGGGTTGAGATCTGGAGACTGGCTATGCCACTCCAGGACCTTGAAATGCTTCTTACGAAGCCACTCCTTCGTTGCCCGGGCGGTGTGTTTGGGATCATTGTCATGCTGAAAGACACAGCCACGTTTAATCTTCAATGCCCTTGCTGATGGAAGGAGGTTTTCACTCAAAATCTCATGATACATGGCCCCATTCATTCTTTCCTTTACACGGATCAGTCGTCCTGGTCCCTTTGCAGAAAAACAGCCCCAAAGCATGATGTTTCCACCCCCATGCTTCACAGTAGGTATGGTGTTCTTTGGATGCAACTCAGCATTCTTTGTCCTCCAAACACAACGAGTTGAGTTTTAACCAAAAATTTATATTTTGGTTTCATCTGACCATATGCCATTCTCCCAATCTTCTTCTGGATCATCCAAATGCTCTCTAGCAAACTTCAGACGGGCCTGGACATGTACTGGCTTAAGCAGGGGGACACGTCTGGCACTGCAGGATTTGAGTCCCTGGTGGCGTAGTGTGTTACTGATGGTAGGCTTTGTTACTTTGGTACCAGCTCTCTGAAGGTCATTCACTAGGTCCCCCCGTGTGGTTCTGGGATTTTTGCTCACCGTTCTTGTGATCATTTTGACCCCACGGGGTGAGATCGTGCGTGGAGCCCCAGATCGAGGGATGTCTTCCCTTTCCTAATAATTGCTCCCACAGTTGATTTCTTCAAACCAAGCTGCTTACCTATTGCAGATTCAGTCTTCCCAGCCTGGTGCAGGTCTACAATTTGGTTTCTGGTGTCCTTTGACAGCTCTTTGGTCTTGGCCATTGTGGAGTTTGGAGTGTGACTGTTTGAGGTTGTGGACAGGTGTCTTTTATACTGATAACAAGTTCAAACAGGTGCCATTAATACAGGTAACGAGTGGAGGATAGAGGAGCCTCTTAAAGAAGAAGTTACAGGTCTGTGAGAGCCAGAAATCTTGCTTGTTTGTAGGTGACTAAATACTTATTTTCCACCATAATTTGCAAATAAATTTATAAAAAATCCTACAATGTGATTTTCTGGATTTTTTTTCTCATTTTGTCTGTCATAGTTGAAGTGCACCTATGATGAAAATGACAGGCCTCTCTCATCTTTTTAAGTGGGAGAACTTGCACAATTGGTGGCTGACTAAATACTTTTTTGCCCCACTGTATATTGCATTTGATCAGTGTATCATTGGGATGCAAAAGGCTTTTTTTCACCTTTGGTGTGTTACCTGTTATGTGGACAATCTCTTCCCTAGGAACCAGATCCAACTGGTTTGGCTCTGTTCCATGATCAATAAAGTCCATGGCCCCAAGAAATTCCATGATATTACAGGAAAGCATTATGGCTGGCCTGCCCTCCTTGGGCCAAGGCAGACAATGGAATGACCCCTGGAAGTTCATAGCAGGTTCAGTGGCTGCTGAAGAGAGGGCTGTGATAGCACTGATGGACACCCATCTCAAAGTGGCTGCAATAATGTTTTCTGAAGTAGTGATGCTGAAGGGATTGTGGAGGAGCAATCTCAAAGGCGAAGTAGAAATATAATTTCATTGTTTGTTGCTTGTTCACCTTGTAAGTTAAATTCATATTTGACGTTTTTTATGCTGTGATGTTCTTGCTTTCAATAAAAATGTGAGTGTTGCCACAGACACAGCAATTGATACAGCGATTTTGATGTCCCTTAAATCGCCACTAAAATAATATAACTTGGTGGATTGGCCACTGTGGGTGAACATCCAGATCTTGCAGAAAGAAGAAATGAGGAATATACTTTATGTATTATTATTTAACTACATGTAACATAGTTAAATAATGTAACGTAGTTAAATAAATCATTTTGGGGCGGCGGGAGCCTAGTGGTTAAAGCGAAAGGTTGCTGGATCAAATCCCCAAGCTGACAAGGGCTGTTGTTCTACCCCTGAACAAGGCAGTTAACCCACTGTTCCCTGGTAGGCCATCATTGTAAATAAGAATTTGTTCTTAACTGACTTGCCTAGTTAAATAAAGGTTAAATTTAAAAAGTAAAACGTACATGTGAGTGAAAATAGTTGCAAGTAGCAATTGTATGCACTTTATGGATTACTGAAACTGCTGCTGAAAGTATTGGCCTGTTATATCACATGCTTCCTCTCCTTTCCATTGCAATTAACACTTCTACATTAATGTGGCTGCTACCATGATTGTGGAGAATCTTGAATAAATCCTGAGTAATGATGAGTGAAAAAGTTACAGAGGTATAAATATCATACCCCCCCAAAAAACACTAACCTCCTTTGTTAATGTAATGGTGAGAGGTTTGCATGTCGGGGATATATATGTGTGTCTGTAACTTTCTCACTCATCATTCACTCATCATTCAGGATTATCCGTAATCATGGTAACGTCCACATTAATGTAGAAGTGTTTAGAAACATATTCTATTCTTATTTACAATAAAAGTGACTCCAAAATGACACATTATTTACCATTAATTTCTATTGGGCACAAAATAATCTGAAACACAACCAAAACAAACAGCAAATGCATCCAACAAGTTTTTACAGTCACAAGCTTAATGTAGTCATTGCGTGCTAGGAATGGGACCAAATACTTAAATTTGTACTACTTTTATACACATAAGTGAATTTGTCCTAATACATTTGGTCCCCTAAAATTGGGCACCTTGTGTTAGCTAATCCAAGTTTATAATTTTAAAAGGCTAATTGCTCATTAAAAAACCCTTTTGAAATTATGTTAGCACAGCTGAAAACTGTTGTCCTGATTAAAGAAGCAATAAAACTGGCCTTCAGACAAGTTGAGTATCTGGAGCATCCGCATTTGTGGGTTCGATTACAAGTTCAAAATGGCCAGAAACAAAGAACTTTCTTCTGAAACTCGTCAGTCTATTCTTGTTCTGAGAAATGAAGGCTATTCCAGGTGAGAAATTGCAAAGAAACTGAAGATCTCGTGCAACGATGTGTACTACTCCCTTCACAGAACACTCTAATGTACTTGTCCTCTTGCTCAGTTGTGCACCCGGGCCTCCCACTACTCTTTCTATTTGCTCTAACCAGAATAGAAAGAGTGGTTGGAGGCCTGAGTGCACAACTGAGCAGGAGGACAAGTACATTAGAGTGTCTATTTTGAGAAACAGACGCCTCACAAGTCCTCAACTGGCAGCTTCATTAAATAGTACCTGCAAAACACCAGTCTCAACGTCAACAGTGAAGACGAAACTCCACGATGTTGGCCTTCTAGGCAGAGTTCCTCTGTCCAGTGTTTGTGTTCTTTTGCCCATCTTAATCTTTTCTTTTTATTGGCCAGTCTGAGATATGGCTTTTTCTTTGCAACTCTGCCTAGAAGGCCAGCATCCCGGAGTTGCCTCTTCACTGCTAACGTTGAGACTGGTGTTTTCCATCCACAATAGTGTGGCTATAGTGGAGCGGGTAGAGAGCTTCAAGTTCCTTGGTGTCCAAATCGCTAAGGACTTAAAATGGCCCACAAACATACGTACAGTCGTGAAGAAAGCGTGACAGCGCCTCTTCCCTCTCCAGAAGTTGAAAAGGCTTGGCATGGGCCCTCAAATCCTCAAAACGTTCTACAGATGTACTATTGAGAGCATCTTGACTGGCTGCATCACTGCTTGGTATGGTAATAGCACCACGCTCGATTGCATGGTGCTACAGAGGGTGGTGCGGACAGTACATCACTGGAGCTGAGCTCCCTTCCAACCAGGACCTCTATATCAGGAAAGGCCCAGAAAATTGTTAAAGACTCAGACTGTTCCACAGACTGTTCTCTCTGCTTCCACATGGCATGCGGTGCCGGTGCATCAAGTCTGACACCAAGAGGCTCCTGAACAGCTTCTATCCCCAAGCCATAAGACTGCTAAAGAGCTAACATGGCTACATGGATTATCAGAGTTGACCCTTGAATTTTATTTTTGCACTGTCTCTATGCACACTCACAGGTCCCTATACAGTCACGCACACAGACACTCCAACTCTCACGCCATCATTTGCTCACACACACAATATGCACATACATTTATACTGACTTTACAGTCTACTGCTGCTTCTCTGTTTATCATATATCCTGATGCTTAGTCACCTTACCCCTATACATATCTACCAAAGGAGGTTGGTGTCACCTTAATGGGGGAGGATGGGCTTGTGGTAATGGCTGGAGCACAATAAGTAGAATGGAATCAAACACATGGTTTTTATGTGTTTGATGCCATTCCATTTGCACCATTCCAGACATTATTATGAGCTGTCCTCCCTTCAGCAGCTTCCACTGATTTGATTTATTTAACCAGGCAAGTCAGTTAATAACAAATTCCTATTTACAATGACAGCCTACCCAGGCCAAACACTGGGCCAATTGTGTGCCGCCTTATGGGACTCCCAATCACGGCAGGTTGTGATACAGCCTGGAATTGAACTAGGATCTGTAGTGACACCTCTAGCACTGAGATGCCGTGCCTTAGACCGCTGCGCCACTCGGTAGCCCAAAGATCTACCTCTATTACTCCAGTATCCCTGCACATTGTAAATATGGTACTGAAGCTGACTGACCCTGTATATATTATTCTTACTTACTTTCTCATGTTTTTCTTATTTCTCGTGTGTTTTTGTTCTACCTTATGTTATTTGTTATTACATTGTTATTCATGTTTTGTTGGGTTTAGAGCTTTGCAAGAAATGCATTTCCCTGGATTTGTGCATGTGACATTAAAAACTTGAAACGTGTCACTTGCATGTCCATTGATTAAGTTGTTTGATATCCACCAGGCGTCGCACTATCATAAAAAACATGCTTTCATATCAGTCCTGTAAAATAATTCGCCTTTGAAGTTACCTAGGTTTGAGTGGTTTATAATAGATCATATTTAACATGTGTGCAGCCAGACCTATACTACCCTGCGTCTTTTCTCACACATACGTATTCTACATTGTTAAATTGCTAGTTGTGTGTTATTTTAGGCCTACCCCATATATTCCCTCGTTATTTAGAACCCCTCCCCTCCGCTTCATTAGCTGTATCACCGCCATCTGACTAGTGAAAGTCAATTAAAGCGTCGTGGGGAAACTCTTTATAGTCTATTCCTTGATTTGAACACTCGCTCAAGCATGGACGCTGCATGCAGAGGGGTGGTGGGGTGTGCGCAGTCGTGAAAAAAAGAAGACAAATACCTCGCCATAAATCGTGGCAAGCCATCTCATATTTACACACAAACAATCCCCTAAACATAAACATACCAATTTACACGATAAATGTTTACGAAATTAAATTATTGAAATGTAATCTTTCGGTAATGATAAAAGCCGTAAAAATAAATTTGAGGTAGGCTACGCTAAATGAAATGCCACTGTGTATGTTATGGTGAAAAAAAGAGAAGGGGGGTGCAGGAGGGAATACGACAGAGGAAAAGGAGGGGAATATAGAGGGGGCAGATCTAGGACCCGTCTAAATTGTTTACCCCTATCGTAATCTTAGCACATGGAGAAAAAAACTGACACCAGATCAGTGCACTCTCTGCGGCCCGTTCCACACCACACCAATCGGGACGTACACGATAGAGAGGAAATCGTGTTCCTCGCCAGTCCGTACACGCCACTAGAATTCACTGAACATACTGCGAGAAAAAGAAGGGTGAGAAAAAAGGCTAGGAGAAGGTGAAAGCAAAGAAGGGCTTAAAAATATATTTGGTTGGGAGCGGAGGACGCATTGGCTTCGCAAGGAGAAGATTAGTGATTCAAATAATTTCCTAACATTTTCGATATTCGGCGAAGATAGAAGTATCGTTAGCTAGCTAGCGGAATGTGTAGCTAGCTAATTAGCAAGGAATTAGTGTTTTGTATTTACTTGGTTTACGTGTTCTATTGTGACTGTTTTTCTAACGCTAGTAATCGTGTGAAATGTGCACGAGCCACACATGGTCATGGTGTTATGTATTGATTAGACAATAACAATCTTGCTAGCGGTACAATACATTTGGCCAAGAAGACCAGCTACAATCAGCTATTTGCACATTCAAGGAATATCATTACTTATCCCAGAATAGGGAAGAAGTAAAAGGTTTTTAAAAAAATAACTAGACTTGTAAGTGTAGACTATCTGCCGTCCAATGTTAATGTCGACCGACGTCGCATCCATAATGTTACCCGTTTCTCGGGGAATGATGGACCGGGAAAAGGACATTGATACAGCAACTGGACCCCATGCGAACACGACCGGGGGTCCAGCAGCAATCGTCCGGGGAATGAAACGAGGGGATCCTGAGCAAACAGTTGCAGCTTTGACCGAATTAGCAGGAGCAGAGTGCAAACGGCCAAGGATAGACGGGACGGTGGGTGTTGGTGACATTGGACAGGTAAGGAGTAGAACATCAACAAATGAAGCCACATTGCTGTTTGTTTCCGGTCAATGTGTTGTTTTCATTGAATGTGTGCAACATTGTAACCCCTGCATTAAACGATTTCTTTTCAATAGCACGCTACGTCTATTGTTTCAAGAACATCAGTGGGTCATGATTCTGCTGACAGGCAGGCCCGCCTATCAATAGCATGCCTCGTCACATCAACTGCAGTAACGAGCGTGCAGTAGAATTACAATCTAGGTACAAAACGTGTCTTGCACATTGTTCTGTGCTCGTGGCAGCTAGACTAACATCATGATTATGGCGGAGGCAAAGGTAATATGATAGCCCACAGCTTCTCGGCAATGACAGTTACGCTACAGCATATAAAGGCCTTTCATGCATTTACGTGCACTGCAGATATGTACACACGGATATTCCCGCCTTTACCATTATGGTATGTCTTTGTCGTTGGACATCACATCAAAGCCTCCGACACAGGAGGGTACTGGCATTGGGAACAGTAATTTGTGCCAGTCCCCCTGGTCTGTGATTGGAGCTAGGTGCTAAAAAGAGGAGAGAGACAGGGGGTTGGGGGAGGGGTCACTATGGGAGAGACAAAGAACAGACCCCTATTCGTGAATAAGGGAGTAGGAAGGAAAGGGGCTTTAGGATACCTTGCCTCTAGCTATGGGCCTCTCCATGACTTGACTGCTGATACAGCATAGCAACAGTACTCTGCTCTTCGGCTAAACAGTGATATTACACGCACATACAGTATCTGTAAGCATAATTGAAAATAGCTGACATACTGTTTTTGTTTGAGGCAGCAGTCAAACATGGTTCCGGGTCAGCTGTGGATAATTGAATCCTGGGGATTGGGAAAATGTTTCAATTGGTACTGCTGCATACCTATTGCATTGACAAATGGGCAGGCCATGTTCCTCACACCATATAATGGATGAATGGTGATGACAAAAGGTTACGTGTAGATGGTGTGACAATGAGAGGTGCAACAGGATCTCGCTGCCAATCACTTATATTGATCTCTTGCCGTAGTGGGTCAGGCTGGAAATACGCCCACAGGAGAGAGGGAGGAAACAGGAGGATAGAAGGCAGGATTTACAGTATGAGAGAGAACATTTTAACATGAGAGAAGGAGAAAGATGTAGAAAAATCCTCGATGCAGCTTAGGTTTGACGATAACTAAGGGTAAACATTAGGAAATTACAATGGTGGTGCTTAATGTAATTAGACTGGATTACATCATCCAGTCCTGTAGGTGACATCATGTTCAGTGCTGAGAAGATGAGTTCACAAAATATTTTTTGGTGTGTCGATGGGTAGCTATTTGATGTTCATTGCTACCCAGAGGACAGGATGGGTAACAGCCTAAATCATGGCTGACATATTAAATGGGAGAGGAGTGTCCTCTCATCTCCATCCTCTTCTTTTGTTTCCGTCATCCTCCCCCTAAGGCATATTTCCAGATTGCTAATTAACTCCTGGTCCATAGAATTTGAGTGTGCACTGCCTGTGAGACAAACCTCCCCACCCCTGCTCACTGTCTCTACTGTCCAATCTCTCTCTCTGTTTCCCACTATGCAGTATTGATGTGCCCTAGCCTAGTCCAGCCTGATAGTGTACAGTGTGCTCTATATGCCTCCCTCCGGCTCCCCGAGAGCAGATTTATCCTATCGTTGGCAGTAAAGAGGCTTTGTGTCGCGCTAACGAGATCAAAGCTCATTTAGGAGAGGGCATTAACCAGACTGATCGCTTCAAGGGGAGGAGAGTAAAGGGGGGAGAGGGTGGGCGAGTGTTGAAGGGGAAACTACGATATAAACAAACCATTTAGATGATACAGTTTTGCACAGATAAGCTCTAAAGGTGCAATATTCTTTGAAACTATCAGGCTACCAGGGAATGTTGACTAGTAATAGCGGGAACATTGGCTCTCATTAAAGCCCCGGAGAAAAAAGTAGGAGTTATAATGTGCAGCACACTAGTGGACACTCACTAATGGTTGTCACTGAACTTTGAGCGCAATGCAACGGTGTCACCTTTGACCTTTCACCCCTTGAGATAAGCACAAAATTCTCTTCAAGATGTTGCTCAACACAACAGTGCTCAACCCCCCCCCCCCCCCTTTTTTTTTTTTTTTACAGTCCACCACTCATTTAATCAGATGCAGGGCCTGTCACTTACACTCGCGTGTTAACCCTGGACACTGGTTGTTGTCACCTCCCCTTCTACCCCGCTGCCCCCAAACTGTCATATGTACTTTCATCTCCGCCTGCGAATGTCTCCCTGTCGATAATGTTGATTCATCCTGTCTTCTTTCTCCTTATTTTTGTCCCCTCTGCTCCTCAGCGTATCACCCTCTGTCCACCCCTCCATCCCTTCTTCCCCATCCCCCTCCTCCCTCACCATCTGTTGACCTCATGCCATTTTGCCCTCCTCCCTCCACTGCTCTCTTTTTCTGCCCATTTGCTCCAACTCTTAACTTCTTGACTTTTCCTCAAATAGAAAGTGGGGGAGAGAAAAACCCAGCAGAGCGACGCCCTTTACTTGAGCATACAGAGAGAAAGTCGCTGTATGAGGTGTGTCTGTACATTTCTGATCCGTAGAGTCTGGAGCCCTGGCCCTCAGAGCAGCCACACCTCATAACTACCCCTCTACTGTAAATGAGTGTAATTAATACCAAAGTAGTTGGTACCCTGTTAAATTACTGTCTGTATCTGCATGGAAGAGTGACTGAGTTTCGTTGAGCGTAATAAAAGCTTGAACAACTTTACAGACAAAGCAGCCCTGATACTTGACCAAAGCGCCATATGCCCCGCAAAAGAAAGTGTGTGTGTTTTAACAATGAGTATCAAGTTCAGACCCCCCCCTCCCCCACCCTTTAAGGAAATGTAAGTCACATGACATTCTTGGGGTATGAGTCATTGTCTCCATTTCTTGGTCTCTTCTTTCTGCTGTATTTTTCACTTCTTGTCTTTGTCTTTTCTTAATCCCCACATTCTTCCACCCCTGTCTTTCTCTCCTAATTTCCATCTCACTCTCTTGTTCTTTCTTTTCCCTCCATCCCCCATTCGTCTCCCTCCCCCTTTCCTCCAGACAGATTGATTCCAGATGTTACCGAATTCTTCTCCTCTCCCTCCCCCTGTTCTAACCTAAACTCCTCCCTCTTCATCCTGCCTTTCTACTGGAACAAATCATTTTTTAAACTTCAACCTTGTTATGTATCATGTGGGGTAGTTCTGGTTTCCAAGTGATGCGCTACATATTTTTTTCCACTGATGGTGCCTTGTAAACACGAGTGTGTAACTCTGACATTTCCAGAGGCATTGGAGACCTGCGTCCTTTCAAATGTTCAGTGTGTCGCATCTTCATCAGTCCTCCACTGTCCAGTCTTTGAAGACTACCCGTGTTTTTACCTCGTGTGTTGCTGAATACAGCACTGTCCGTTCCGCGGCTCTCCCACTTTAATGCGGCGCACTGAGGAGTGTGTTCCCCCAGGGGACTAGTCACGAGGGGGGAATTGGTTCCAGATGAAACAGGAAGTGGAGAGGGGGAGACAAAGAGAGGGCTGTTTTATGTAGGAGAGGTAGACCGGACACTGCTGGACCGAGTAGCATACATCTCACTCCTCTGGCATGGGTCATATATGCTATAGTCTGTACTGTCCAGACAGCATCAGTCTGTCACTCACTTCTGCTGCTCACGACTTAAACGCTCTCTGTGCCCCGTCAAATGTTGTCCCTCTATACTTGTTTGATTGACCTCATTCCCCTTTCCTTCCTCTTTCCCCTCCCTGTTTGTGCTCTGCCACTCCCTCCCTCTACCACCACCATGTCTCATTGTGGTGTGGCTGTGGAGCCCCATCCAGGGTTAGTGTAGTAAGCACAGCCAGCACAGCTAGCTTTCTGAGAGGGCATCTCTCCCGTGCTGTCGCCATGGCATCCTGAGTCAGGCCTTTCCCATGATTGGTTGAAAAAATTATAGTAGGGAGGGACCAATTCTTCCAGGAAGCAGGGCAGAAGCAGGAGGTTACCTCTGTCTGTTTACAATGAAGAGGCCACGACCACCTTTTTACTACATTACACCAAATCAAATCAAATCAAATTTATTTATATAGCCCTTCGTACATCAGCTGATATCTCAAAGTGCTGTACAGAAACCCAGCCTAAAACCCCAAACAGCAAGCAATGCAGGTGGAGAAGCACGGTGGCTAGGAAAAACTCCCTAGAAAGGCCAATACCTAGGAAGAAACCTAGAGAGGAACCAGGCTATGTGGGGTGGCCAGTCCTCTTCTGGCTGTGCCGGGTGGAGATTATAACAGAACATGGTCAAGATGTTCAATGTTCATAAATGACCAGCATGGTCGAATAATAATAAGGCAGAACAGTTGAAACTAGAGCAGCAGCACAGTCAGGTGGAAGTTGAAACTGGAGCAGCAGCATGGCCAGGTAGACTGGGGACAGCAAGGACTGCACTGGCTGCTCATTGAATGGAAGCTAATGCAGATAGTGTATGAATTTAAAATTAGTTGCCGACTCTCGTCTTTTAGCACCAGCACAATGGAAACATATTCACCCTTTTTAACATGTGTAGGATGTTCCACCCTCCTTCCCCTGATTGAAAAGGCCGGAGTCTTGTTACTCTGCCTCTTTTCCCTGCACAGTGTACTGCTAGCATGTCAGACGGGATCGCTGTAATCCTCTCTCCTTACTGTTGTCAATATCATCGTTTGGTTGAACTTTTCCTCTATTGTTATATCCTGCCCCCTCGCCCCCTTTCTTTTCCCTTCCATTACATTGCAATGAACAATGGCTCTTCTGCCAGGGGGAGAGGGAGGGGCGACAGAAATAATCTAATTAGAAGTAATTACAGATCAATTAACCACAACACTAGATTCTGGGGCATGGATGGGGGAAGGGTGCTCTTTGTTGTTGTTGCGGAGTGCAATTTGTTTTGTCTGCTGAATAAGGACCTGGCCTGGCTGCAGAATGATTCACCAGCTGCTCTACATGGTTGAGGCAGCGCTCAGGGTCTAAACCAAAAGAGTCATCATGTTAACTTGTATAATCCTTTGTGAAATGTGCCACCTTAAGTTCCCTGCTTCTTTCCTGCACCATACATATTTTCATAAATGTATTGGGCTGTAGGGTATACCGTAACAGATAGGGCTGGGAACTGCCAGGGACCTCACCATACTTAGGTGCCGATATGATATGTATTGCGATTCCAAACATATTGCTCACCCTACGTCTGCTGCAGAGGGACTAGAGCGAGCCATGAGAAAACAAGTTTTAATGAAAGTGCTGAAAACAAGCTAAGAAGGAAAAATACAAACATAATATTGCAATAATATCAAAATGACGGCAAAAATGATATCCTGATATCTTACTGTATACATTGTTCCCCCATCACAAGTAACAGCTAGGCTATTTCTCCTCTGGAGCATATTACTTTGTTAGGGGTGAAGATTGGAGCTGAAAAGTGACTTCACTGCAAAATGTTAGACTCATGTTGAATCACATCACATTTTCCAAACCCTTACCTCTCTCTCTTTCTTTTTAATTTTTTTAGAACAACGACCCTTTAACCCCAGGTTTCCTTGGATACCCACCTCACAGCCAGGTAAGAGTAACATCTTACTGAAGTCTCCTTTAATTTAGGTATAATTGATGGATGTATCATGGAGTTTCATGAAACACGTTATAGTACCATTATAGTACTTCAGAAGGCCCAACACGAACATAGCCTACAGAAACTGACATTTTCCACTCTGAATCAATTTGATCTGCTTGGCTGCTGTGCACACTTTTCCACAATCCACATTCCCCTGCTCTCTTTCCCCTTCTCGCTCTAATTTCTTGTGGTCTCCCTCCATATCGAGTGGTGCAGCGGTCTAAGGCACTGCATCTCAGTGCAAGAGGCGTCACTACAGTCCCTGTTTCGAATCCAGGCTGCGTCACATCCGGCCGTGATTGGGAGTCCCATAGGGCGGCGCACAATTGGCCCAGCGTCGTCCGGGTTTGGACAGGGTTTTAAATATCACTTCCAGTAATGAGTTCCTTATGTGCGTCAGACAGGGCTGTTTCTGAGAGTCTCTTATCTGCCTGGGAGCAGCAGCACAGTGCTGTGTCTTCTGTCTGTTGTCATGGCTGAGATGTGAGTGCAGGTCTCTGGCAGAGCCACAGGAGGGGGGTGTTGGTCTGCCTGCCCTCCCTCTCCTCTCAACATGATGGGTCTCCACAGCTTTATCTTCATTGTGTTTTTTCCTCCAACGTGCGTTCCTCTACCCCTGCCATCTCCTTTCTTGGGAATGCAGCTCGCTCGCTGCTTGTGCTGGAGAGAGGGGGAGGAGGAGGGGTGGATGGATGGAAAGCAGAAGAGGCAGGAGAGAGGGAAAGTGAGATCATCGGAGGACAGAGACTGAAGCAAGGGAGCCACCATATTGAAGTTAACCTTTCTGTGGTGAGGTAAAAAATAGGCTAGATGAGTGGTATTCAAAGTGGGTCACGGGGGAACTGCAGTGGGGTTGCCAAAATATTTTTAAAAATTCAAAATTAAGAGTGCATATTATTGTATAGGACAATATACAAATATTTTTAGGAAAGATAATTTAAAAAATACAATTTTATTGAGTAAATGTAATTGTTTTTCCCTGCGAAAAAAAATGGGGATGTCAGAAATTCCTGCTGAGGCAATTGGGCTAGAAACGTCTGAAGTAACATGCATTTGGTAAGGTTGTTAAAATAGTTAGGTTCCCATGTGTTTGTTTGGATCATAACTTACTTATTTGATTCAAGACTAGTCAAACATACAACAAATTATTTAATACTAGCTAGTTCTTAGTGATGTAATCGGGTATACATAGGTGTTGAGCCGGTTGTCATGCAAAGGGTTGGAGGAGTTAGTCTAGCCTACTCTCTAGCTGGAGTTCCTAAGAGCTGTTTTGAGCTGGTTGATCTGCCTGTAGGTTTGGCTGTGTCAATGTTTTATAATTTAAAAAAAAACCTTTATTTAACTAGGCAAGTCAGTTAAGAACAAATACTTATTTTCAATGACTGCCTGGGAACAGTGGGTTAACTGCCTTGTTCAGGGGCAGAACGGCAGATTTTTTTTACTTTGTCAGCTCGGGGATTCGATTTTGCAACCTGTCAGTTTCAAGTCCAACGCTCTAACCACTAGACTACCTGCCGCCCCTGCATGGTGGCTTAGCCAAAACCCTACGTATGTGGGTTTGTCTGGAGGTTGGTAGGGTCCTGTAGTATGAGTCTAGTGCCCCTCCTCATCATGTTTAGACTACAGAAGCCATGATGATTATGATGGTCCTAGTCAGTCAGTATTTATTTCATTTTTCATTTCACCTTTATTTAACCACTTAGGCTAGTTGAGAACACGTTCTCATTTACAACTGCGACCTGGCCAAGATAAAGCAAAGCAGTGCGACACAAACCACAACACAGAGTTACACATGGAATAAACAAGTGTACAGTCAATAACACAATAGAAAAAAAGAAAGTCTATATACAGTGTGTGCAAATGGCATGAGGAGAGGTAAGGCAATAAATAGACCATAGTAGCAAGTAATTACAATTAACAGTAGTGATAGATGTGCAGATGATGATGTGCAAGTAGAAAAACTGCTGTGCAAAAGAGCAGCAAAGTAAATAAAAAATATGGGGATGAGGTAGGTAGATTTGATGGGCTATTTACAGCTGCAGCGATTGGTTAGCTGATGTTTAAAGTTAGTGAGGGAAATATAAGTCTCCAGCTTCAGCGATTTTTGCAGTTCGTTCCAGTCATTGGCAGCAGAGAACTGGAAGCAAAGGCTGCCAAACAAGGTGTTGGCTTTGGGGAAGACCAGTGAGCTATACCTGCTGGAGCGCGTGCTACGGGTGGATGTTATCGTGACCAGTGAGCTGAGATAAAGTGGAGCTTTACCTAGCAAAGACTTATAGATGACCTGGAGCCAGTGGGTCTGGCGACTAATATGTAGCGAGGGCCAGCCGACGAGAGCATACAGGTCGCAGTGGTGGGTGGTATATGGGGCTTTGGTGACAAAATGGATGGCAATGTGATGGACTGCATCCAGTTTTCTGAGTAGAGTGTTGGAGGCTATTTTGTAAATGACATCGCCGAAGTCGAGGATCGGTAGGATAGTCAGTTTTACGAGGGTATGATTAGCGGCGTGACCGAGGCTTTGTTGCGAAATAGGAAGCCAATTCTAGATTTCATTTTAGTTTCATTTAATGAGTCTGGAAGGAGAGTTTACAGTCTAGCCAGACACCTAGGTATTTGTAGTTGTCCACATTCTAATTCAGAACCGTCCAGAGTAGTGATGCTAGTCGGGTGGGTGCGGGCAGCGAAGGGTTGAAAAGCATGCATTTGGTTTTACTAGCGTTTAAGAGCAGTTGTAGGCAACGGAAGGAGTGTTGTATGGCATTGAAGCTCATTTGGAAGTTTAACACAGTGTCCAAAGAAGGGCCAAATGTATACAGAATGGTGTCGTCTTCGTAGAGGTGGATCAGGGAATCACCCGCAGCAAGAGCGACATCGTTGAAATATACAGAGAAAAGAGTCGGTCTGAGAATTGAACCTTGTGGTAACCTTAGAGACTGCCAGAGGTCCAGACAACAGGCCCTCCGATTTGACACACTGAACTCTATCTGAGAACTAGTTGGTGAACCGGGCGAGGCAGTAATTTGAGAAACCTAGGCTATTGAGTCTGCCGATAAGAATACAGTGATTGACAGAGTCAAAAGCCTTTGCCAGGTCGATGAAGACGGCTGCACTGTACTGTCTTTTATCGATGGCGGTTATGATATCATTTAGTACCTTGAGCGTGGCTGAGGTGCACCTGTGACCAGCTCGGAAACCGGATTGCACAGCGGAGAAGGTACGGTGGGATTTGAAATGGTCAGTGATCTGTTTATTAACTTAGCTTTCGAATACTTTAGTATACAGTGACCACACAGTGCTGTATCTGGCTCTGATTATATAGAAGAGATAACTTCTGACTGTGGGGTCAGTTGTGCAGTATTGTGTTGTGCATTTACTGCAGCAAAATCACATCCATACCCGAGGACCACAATGGAAATAAGCCCCCTGGCTTTGTGTTTTATCCTTTAATCTGTATGTATGTATTTTTGTTTCGTAAACAAGGTGTGGACTCACAGTGAAATGCTTACTGAGGGGGCCCTTAATTTGTTTTAACGTTTTTATTTTAAACTTTATTTAACTAGGCTAGTCAGTTAAGAACAAATTCTTATTTACAATGGGTTAACTGCCTTGTTCAGGGGCAGAATGACACATTTTTACTAGGCTACCTGCCGCCCCAAGATAGAGAAAGACAGAGAAAGACATTTTAGAAATAAAAGAAAAGTAAAACACGTAATAATAGATACATAATGAGTAACGATAACTTGGTTCTATACAATGGGTGCCAGTACCTAGTCGATGTGCAGGGGTATGAGGTAATTGAGGTAGATATGTAAATATAACTAGGAATAAGGTGACAGTAAACAGTAGCAGCAGTGTATGTGATGAGTCAAGTTTGTGCAAAAATGGTCAATGCAGATAGTCCGGGTAGCTATTTGGTTAACTATTTATCTAGCTATTTAGCAGCCTTATGGCTTGGGGGTGGAAGCTGTTCAGGGTGCTGTTGGTTCCAGACTTGATGCATCGGTACTGCTTGCTCTGCTGTAGCAGAGAGAACAGTCTATGACTTGGGTGGCTGGAATCTTTGACTTTTTTTTTTAGGGCCTTCCTCTGACACTGCCTGGCATAGAGGCCCTGAATGGCAGGGAGCTTGGACTCGGTGATGCACTGGGCCATACGCACTACCCTCTGTAGCGCCTTGAGGTCGGAGGTCAGCGCATGTATGCGTCCTGGTAATCCGTCTAGCCTCGCAGCCTTGTGAATGTTAACCTGTTTAAAGGGCTTACTCACATCGGCTACTGAGAGCGTGATCACACAGTTGTCCGGATGAGCTGGCGCTCTCACGCATGGTTCAGTGCATAGAAGGCATTTAGCTCACCTGGTAGGCTCACTTCATTGGGCAGCTCGCGGCTGGGTTTCCCTAGTTTGCAAGCCCTGCCACATCATAGCCAGTGTAGTAGGATTTGATCTTAGTCCTGTATTGATGCTTTTGCCTGTTTGATGGTTTGTCGGAGGGCGTAGTGGGATTTCTTATGTGTCTGGGTTAGTGTCCCGCTCCTTGAAAGCGTCCGCTGTAGCCTTTAGCTCAGTGCGGATGTTGCCTATAATCCATTGTTTCTTGTTGGGATATGTACGTACGGTCACTTGGGGACGACCTCATCAATGCATTTATTAATGAAGCCAGTGACTGATGTGGTATTGTCCTCAATGCCATCGGATGAGCCCCGGAACATATTCCAGTCTGACTTGTAAAACGGTCCTGTAGCTTAGCATCCGCTTCATTGGACTGCTTCCGTATTGAGGGTGTCACTGCTACTTCCTATTTGAGTTTTTGCTTGTAAGCAGGAATCAGGGGAATAGAGTTATGGTCAGATTTGCCAAATGGAGGGGTTGGAGAGCTTTGTTATGCGTCTCTGTGTGTGGAGTAAAGGTGATCTAGAGTTTTTGTTCGCCTCTAGTTGCACAGGTTAAATGCTGGCACAAATTGCGGAAGACTGATTTCAGTGTTCCTGCATTAAAATCACCGGCCGCTAGGAGTGCTGCCTCTGGATGATTATTTGCTTATGGCCTTATACAGTTTGTTGAGTGCAGTCATAGTGCCAGCATCGGTTTGTGGTAGTAAATAAACAGCTAAGAAAAAATAGATGAAATCTGTCTTGGTAAATAGTGTGGTCTACAGCTTATCATGAGGTATTATAACTCTCCGGCTGGACCAGCCTACTACTTTTAATAGTCTAATAAATTCAATCTACCTAATTAGTAGAGCTATGTATTGTTCGTTGGTATGTAGGGATACATTTATTGGCCTTCAAATTAATATTGCCATATCAATATATAATCCACCATGGACAAGAAAATATTGATTAGGACTATTGCATCAGCCCAGAATGCCCATATCAGTGCATCCCTATATGCATGGCCTTATGATGATCTGTGTTTGTGGGGGAGGGGCATTGTTTGAATGTATGTGTGTGATGGAAATAGCCCTTTGTTTGAAAGCGTGTGTGTGTTTGTATTCCTGCCAGGGTGCACAATAAATATGGCTGTGCATCTGTGTGTTTATCAGTGTGTTCAGTCTGTGTAGTTAATCCTTAGATCATCCCCCATTCATCCTCTCATCCTCCTCACTTACACCCTAATCCCGTCATCCCTCGCTCTTTCCCCCATCCCTTTATCCTTTTATCTCTATCCCGTTATCTCTCGCTCGCATCCACTGCCTCTCTCAGCCTCTCGCTTACCCCTTTCCCATCACCTCTTTTGGTCCCTCTCTCCCTCCCTCCCTCTCTCCATCTCTCTCCCCTCTGTAGTAGCCAACCTCAGCAGATGTCTGCATACTGGCATAGACGTTTTGCAGGCAGGGCAGAAAATGGGAGAAAAAAACAAGAAGTGCAGGGGAACTGCACTCCTCTCCCATCGAACCCCAACAGTACTGTAGTGTAGGAAATGAAAAGGCGCAATGCAGATTAATAACTATACATGTTGTGAAGGTGTAGAATTGGTCCGTAGCAGTTTGAAGCTGTTTCCTCTCTGGGTAATGAACATGGGGAGGTGAGGGGGAGCTGCCTGCCTGCCAGCCTAACATGGGGTTGACAAGCTGCCATCCAATAAATAAATGATTAAAAAAACCTGCAATGCAGTGGGTAGCGTTACAGTGTGAAACGGAGCGTCTTCTTCTCAGGGCTGCCAAACAGCAGCTCCTTCCTTCCTAACCTGTCAGTATCTAGCCTGAGAGGGGAGGGGATGGAGAGACTGATGGATAGGAGGGACCCAGCCAGGCTCACAGAGAGGGAAAGTTTGAAGGGGGATGGAACATGCAGAAGCCATGACCGAGCAGAGCAGGAGCGGTAGTGTGAGTGAGAAGTGACACACGTCGGAGGAAGAAGAGACTTGCGCTGTCAGAGGAGAGAACTGACAAGGGGCAAACAGAGAAGAGGGGGAGAGTGACAAGGACACAAGGCTTGCGTGGTGCTAAGGCAAGGGGGAACACTGGCGGAGAGCGAGGGAGAATTTGAATCTGTGAGAGACGTGGACAGAAGGTGCTTCCCGGCGGATGGTAACAGACCACATTCAGAGCGGAATAGAGAGAGAGAGAGACTCTTCCTTCCTGTGCAGACAATGATGGGGCTGTACTATCCTGCGGTGTTGCCGGTGAGTTCATGGCATAGCCAGTTTTCTGTACGCTGCTATCCAGTATAGCAGGTTTAGACCTGGAACAACTAAAGAACAAAATACTTTGTTTTGGAAAAATATGCAGTTGATTCGACTGATGTTTACCTAGCTAGTTTTGATACGTTGCATAAGGCTAGGCCTCAGATTACTACGTGGAGTTATACTGTTGTTTCTCTTTTACCACAAACACATGCACATAGCCTACACATTGAGGAACGCTCAGTGTTTTGTGACTAGTATTGTGTAACGATTTATGTAACGTCACTTGTTTTTTTATCATTTAAATATGTAGATGTGTTACTGGCAGCAAGAGGGGTTAACTGTGTACATGTTCTAATGAGCCTGCTGCCCCAACATGTTCTGTGGTCCTGGCTGTGCTTCAGGGCCCTCAAGGAGGTCCAGGCTTCTGCAAATGTCTCTGTAAATTAGCAGTGTTGAGCTGTGTGTATGTCGCACGTTGCGGCCATGCTGACTGTACAGAACATCATGTTAGTCCAGGGGGAGCGGTGGGGGGCTGTTGGAATGAGAAGGGGGTGCTACAGCAATTCTTTGTTGTCTACCCAGCTGTCTTTGCTGTGTAACCCCCCCCCCCCCCCCCCTGAGTGAAAGAGACAGGTGCCAAGAAACAGTTGTGACTCTTTCCCCTCAATCCTTCTCTGTTGGTACGACCCAGCCTCCCCTTTCCTCCCGCCACAATACTGGATGGGATGCTGTGAGGTTCTGTGCTCTGGGTGCTGATTGGACAGTTAGCAGCAGGAATCTCCCCAAAGTGCTTTTAACTCCAGCACATGCATTTCTAGGGCTGTGTGACTTGGAGCTCGACCCTCCCCTCTCTCCCATTTCTCTGCCGTTTCTCTTCCCTCGGGCATCAGCAGCTGTTACCTAAACATGTTTTTCTTCTCAAACGGCACGGGCAGCCAAATGGGGGGGTTCAAGTGTGAATGGATTTTAAAGGTGTCACCAATCATCCACTGTCCCATGCGATCAGAGAGAAGTGAGGTTAAGAAAATGCCTTCTTTTAGATTATATTTCTTCATTATAAACCAGATTTAAAGTGTATGCGTGTGAGTGCGTTTGGGTTATAAATGCTGTTTGCTCCCCCATCAATTTAACTTCCTAAGCAACCAAGCAAAGTGCAAACACCGCAACCAACCGTATGAATGCCGGGTTCTGAGAAATGGCATGATTGTGGTGTATTTTACTGCCTCACCTCCATTACTGCAGCACCCTGCTTGGTTTAGAGAGGGAAGGCAGGGATTGTGGTGTATTTTACTGCCTCACCTCCATTACTGCAGCACCCTGCTTGGTTTAGAGAGGGAAGGCAGGGATTGTGGTGTATTTTACTGCCTCACCTCCATTACTGCAGCACCCTGCTTGGTTTAGAGAGGGAAGGCAGGGATTGTGGTGTATTTTACTGCCTCACCTCCATTACTGCATCACCCTGCTTGGTTTAGAGAGGGAAGGCAGGGATTGTGGTGTATTTTACTGCCTCACCTCCATTACTGCAGCACCCTGCTTGGTTTAGAGAGGGAAGGCAGGGATTGTGGTGTATTTTACTGCCTCACCTCCATTACTGCAGCACCCTGCTTGGTTTAGAGAGGGAAGGCAGGGATTGAAAGTATTTTGCGGAGCCCCACCCAAGTGTTCGCCCCCAGGGGTATGAGACTTACCTGCTGCTTCACATTTGCACCAACCAAACTGCTGCAGAACTGGCAGACAATATTACAGCACTAATGCACTCTGAGACATCTGTCTCCACTACAGGCTTACTGCTGCCCCTCACTCTGCCCATCTAAACCTGCAGTACTGACAATCCAGCTGGCTCAAGGGACGTGCAGAAAAGCATTGAGCTTTGAATAGACCGCACAGCAAGTATGTTAATTTGCACACATGCACTATTGTGACTGACAGAAACCATGGCCAGTTCTGCTGCAGTGCAGTGTTGAGTCTCAGAGCCTCCTTAAGCCCCTTCCCCCACTATCGGCTGACGGAGCTGGTTCAGTTCAATGGACACATGGCGCAGCAACGTTTATTCTCTTGTCTTCTTCTCTGGGCTGAAAGAGAAGAAATCCTCACTAGTGTTGGTGGCTGACTCAACTAAATATTGTGAGGAAACTTTAACAGCGATTGGGCATGGATGTTAATCCTCCCAAATAGACTGCTTCGTCCCCCTACAGCAGGCTAGGTCTTAGGGTGCTGGGTTGTTTCCCTCTGCTATTATCTGCATAGAGCAGCGTTTCATAGAGAGACCGAAGGATTAGGAGGGTCATGTCAGTGAACTTGGCAAAGGTTAAGTGTCAGGGAGGAGGTTTGCTCCTCCACCATACCAGACATCTTTCAGAGTTTTGGGAGCGTCTATGGCCACCATGGTGTTGGTGCCGTAGTGGACGTGGCTCACGTTGGGCCGTCTGTAGGAGTATATAATGGGGAGGCTGCTGAGGGAAGTCTTTTTAAAGATGTCCTGTGAGACGGGTCCAGCCAGGCTTTCAGAATCAGTGTGGTACGGCTGAACCTCCAACTGCCCTTGCATGGTCCCATCCTTCATGGCCAACAACAACCTCTGATCTATTTGGTGTGTTTATGTCATATTGACTGAGTCAGTGAATACAATAGCCTGTACTACCACTGGACCTTTAGAAACTGACCAAGTCTTTTGTTAAGAGTCCAATGCTCTGTTACCCTTAAATGAATTGCCATGTGTTATTTAGCTCGTGGTGCCTGTAGGGTTTAAGCCAATTAGCTGTTAATGTACCATGTTGGAATAGGCTGTATATTATGTGTTGTGATTTTCATTGGTTGACTCCCTGAAGGAGTGACAGGGTTTCAGTACTGCGGCGCCCTTACATGGAGATGGGAGGCGGCTATGCTCTATGCTTGACTGGCTCTTGGGATCTGTGGGTCACGTTTCATAGCGGCGGTGGCTTTGACTGACTTGGGGGAGGCGGGGCGGAGGTAGAAACCCTCGTCTGGATTTCATCAAGCGAGGAGGGAGAAAGAAGGAGAGGAAAAAGGAGAGGGAAAGCATATCTATTTCTCCAGCTGCAGAAAAAGGAAGAGGAGCGTACTACTGCATTGGAGAGAGAGGGGGGAAGAGCCGGCATATTTAATGCAAAGCAATGCGTCACAGTAGATTAGATTAATAGTGGTCATTCAGTTATTCATTCATGTTACACGGATTGGGATTAGTGTAACTAGCAGGTTAAAGAGATTACTGTAGTCTACTAACACTCTTCACTGACTGTCTACTGTACTGTGCAACTGAATTCAAATTATTTCATTGCGCTGCAGTCACTGCACACATTTTAACACATGCACTCTCGCAACGTTCGCTGAATATTTTGACCCACATTGCAAGCCCTCTCTCTCCCCCCCGGTCCTCTTGGTGTATGGAAAAACCTATGGTGTCTCAGGTAACACTTCTGTACTACCGCTGTCGAGTGTGTAGAGAAAGAGGGATGAAGAGTTTAGCCTATCGTAATTCAGATGGTGCGTTTAATATTGTGTTATACGTTCATGCAGAACAGTAAATCTGAAGTTATTTTGAAAGGGTACCTTGTGGTCAAATGAGATTTGTTATGCTTAGACTATTTTCTATTCATTCCTGCATTGCCTTTGAACATCACCTAGTGGCTTACTAGTGAGTTATGATATATATGATATCGTATACAATTATACATATTTGTGAAATATTATACAATTTGACTATAACCCCCCCCCCCTGTCTCTTGAAATTTGTAAACAATTTGATCATTCAGTTTCCGTTTTTAATACGTTTTCCCAAATGATTTCATTCTTTCCTTTTTGCAATACAGCATGACTCCCTTTTATAATAGCCTCTCTCTCCCTCTCCCTCTTCTCTCTCCCTCCTCTCTCTTTCCCTCTTCTCTCTCCCTCTCTCTCTCTCTCTCCCTCCTCTCCTGCTCTGTGTGAGAGATACTGCCATTTAGGGCAGTGTTACTGTTACCTCTCAGTGAGTGTGGCAGGAATGTCCAGTTGGCCAATGGGTTGAGTACTACCAGCCCTCAGCCAGTACCTTCTCTCTACTATTTAGCTTTGTCCATCCTTCAGTGGATACCAGTGAGTAGCCTAAATATCCATTCCAGTACTCACATGATCGAGATACTGTACTGTTAGAAACACCCACTTCGCTTCCACCCCACCCCCATCCTCTGAGCCTCCAACACAGATTTGGATTTGGTCACTGTGACTCAGATGATGAGAAGCACCCTTTACTTCCTGGTTCCAGGCTTCTACATGTTTATGGATGACATGTCTTTACAGGAGGGAGTCCATTTAACCTATTTGGAATCCTCCTTCATTTAATTGTCCTCCCCGTTTTATGCAGGACTTATGTGCTATTGGTATTATTAAGTTAATGACATTGCAATGAATGCAGTTTGCAGTCAGCCTCATGAACGATTCATATGGACCAGAATACAAAAGGAGAGGCTGGTGGAATATAGCAGTAGAAGAGTTTTCCATCCTGTTCTGAATTAAACCTACTTTTGTTGCTCTCGTTATCTTGGAGGCACAGAACCGAGAGCTCAGTCCTCCTTATCAAGTAGAGGGGATTTAACAGTAGCCGGGACGGTTCTTTCCACTGTCGTTTCAAGATGAGAAGTCTGCAGTCTCTGGGATTAGTGAATCCTCATTTGCTTTACTGCCCCGCAACTTAGTTTCCCTGGTAATTAAAAAGGCTGTCTGGAGCCTGGGTGTCGCCTCGCCCAGGCCTGGCTGGCCGACTGACTGACTGGCCCGTTTTAATGCTATTGGATGCTGTCATCACGCCTGGAAGGCCACGAAGCAGTTTCATGGCCTGAAACAAAATGGCGCCCCCCCCACACCCCATTCCTCCCTGCCCCTACAGGCTTTGCTCTTT
This sequence comes from Oncorhynchus kisutch, assembly GCF_002021735.2. NCBI lineage: Eukaryota > Metazoa > Chordata > Actinopteri > Salmoniformes > Salmonidae > Oncorhynchus > Oncorhynchus kisutch. The sequence continues at coordinate 60,037,593 of NC_034183.2, forward strand.
CTGAACACAGTTGGGGTGTTTTTGAAGTTATTACAGGATGTCCTTGAGTGTGTGACTGAGGAGTGCTACATCACAGTGTCACCATATAACTGACACCTTTTTTTAAATCGTGACCGGCCGGCGCTATAATCCATTACCGGCCTTATCATGAAGACCGTATAGTAACAGTGCTGTGGCAATGGCCTGGAGCCGTCTCCCAACTCAACTGGTTCTGATATAAATTCATATCAAGTGTAACTAAAAAGGATAACGGTATCTGTTCACGGGGTATAACAGGTACTCATTGTTGTAAATATTCTCTGGATATGTGTGTACATGGATAGTGAGCAGGCTTGTGTAGCAATGTGTGTATCAGATTTTGTGACTGTCAATAATAGATGTGGTTGCAGTGAATATTTCATGGTAGGCTGACTGAAACGCTCTGCTGTCAGAGATATGGAGGGAGAGAGAGAGTAGGAGGGAGGGTGAAATTGAAGCTGTGTTTTTAAGCCTCGTTCTAGTCTCTCCCTGCCCTCCATCTGCACGGTACAGTACGGTAATGCCTACTAGTATTAACCCCATCTTCTCCTCTGTCAGGGTTCTCAAGATTCAACGGGGGGCCAGGAGGGGCTGGTGCCCCCGCCCTTCTCAGTGTTCCCTCCACCACCCCCTCCGCAGAATGGCCTGGGGACAGAGTTTGTCGGTGCTTTGTTTGGTGCTAGTGGACAGGGGCCTTCGGATTCAGGGGCTGGAACAAATGGCTCAGCCACCACTTCCAACATCTTACCCACCCCGGTGAGTGTTGTGGTTGGTTTTGTTGTTAGGCTCATTCTGCATTTGTCCCAAAAATGCTCCTAACTACTACGTTTATTCCATTTATCAGCCTTTCCCTCCACTCTCTCTCTTCCCCAGCAGACAGAAGTGTCCCCAGGTCAGGTAGATGGAGTGGGGCAGTGCGTGGCAGTAGAATTAGCAGGAGTATCCGGGGCTGACTCCGCAGAGGCCAAAGGAACCCCAAAACGACTTCACGTCTCCAACATCCCCTTCCGCTTCCGAGACCCTGACCTCAGGCAGATGTTTGGGGTAAGAATCTGGGAACTTCCTTGCTGCACTTTGAGATGAGGAGTAAATCAGTTTAACCCTCCTGTTGTTTAATTGATGGTTGGTGTCAGACTGGGTGTTGAGAAGAACAAAGGGCCAGACAGTCACAAAGGGAGGAACACTCATGTCCTTTGATTTTCTCTATCATAGGGCCATGAGAGCCACAGAGAGGTAGTCAGTAGTTAGTGAACGAGTGAGGAAAGGAAGGCATGTAGTAACAAAGGGATAGAAAAATAGACAATAGAAGGTAGGTACAATTTGATTGGATATATTTTGGTACAATACTGCCTCCTAGTGAGCTGCAGGTGTAGTTCACCTTTGATTGTAATTTAATTACACTGAGTACATAATGCAAGTAAAGTTTTTGTTTGTATCCTAATTTCTTGTGTTTTGTTTATTTTCAGCAATTTGGGAAGATTATTGATGTTGAGATAATTTTCAATGAGAGGGGCTCAAAGGTGAGTGAGATGGTAAACATGTCCTCAGTCCCACCACTGTGGACACTATGATGAAAAAGTTCACTGTGTCTCAATGCTACATTTTCCACACACACTGTGTCCTACTGACCTGCACTGATAGTATAAACAACAGGGTAGTGTTATGGTTAAAAACCACTCCAGGCCACTGAACGTCTGAAACTAGATTGAAAGTAAGTCAAAATTATAATGGACCTATATATTTTCTAATAACTGCAAATAGATTTTGAAAAGCAAACCGGTCCCAAGAAAATCTGTGCGGCCCTCCATTGAATTTCGACATTCCGTTTGCCCAACCCTTCACTAATCAGTAACCACCGTATCAGTTCTAGAACAAACAGTATAAACCAGTGATTACAACTGTGTACCTGTTCAGTAAATGTGTAATGAATTGAGTCAAACTAGCTAAATCAAAGGGTTTTGATTTTCTATAGAACAACTGGTATGTTTCTTCCAGCCCTCTCCTTACGCTGTCTTTGTGGTGCTCCTCGTTCCCCTCTGTCTGTCTACCCCAGGGCTTTGGCTTTGTCACGTTTGAGACCAGCGCCGACGCGGAGAAAGCCCGGGAAAGGCTTCACGGCACGCTAGTGGAAGGTCGCAAGATAGAGGTAATTTAACCCAACTTCTCCTCCTACCATCGTTCCTCTGCCTGTACACTGATTCCGCTAGCTGCCATCCTTTTCCACTGACATGCTCTGATGTGGTCTCTGCTGGTACCCCCCAGATGGTTTGCTGCCTTTTTTTGGGGTGTTTCTTGTTTCCTGGTTAATTTGGGGCGGGGGGAGAGTTGACACCTCAAGGCATGCTGGGAAGTTTTCGCTTTCTAAATCGTTTAGGTCTCGGTTCTGTCTTGCACCATTTCTTATTTCTTATTATAGCTTCCACTGCTTTGATTTCAAATACAATCTAAATCATCTTTCTCTGTTGCTGGAACCGCGGGACATTAGGAGAGCGTGATGAGACGATGATGCATGGCCGATTGTAGCCAGGTTGATCATATCTTAGTTCCTAGTCTAGAATGTTCCTTTTTTCCCCCCGTGCTGCAAAGTGCTAGTGACAAGCTTATGGCTCCTGGCCTCCAGCATGCAGCACAGTGCTCTCCTCTCAATCTGTAAAATAACTACGCCATATATTTCATATTTAGCTCCCTCCTTTCACTATATATTTTTAAAAAAATGAAGCTTTGGCTCGTATGTGACTGTTTCAGAGTTGGGGAGAAGCTGAGAAGATGCATGTTTTTCTTTTAAATATTGTCCGTTTGCGTGGCAGTGATATCCTGCCCATCTCTGGAGCAGATCTATTTTAAGCCAGGTTCTTAGCCAATCACGATTCTGCATGGGCTCCTGCCTCCTTGCTGTGGTTAACTGTGGTAGTTGTGTCCTGCATGATGGTGATGGCTGGACCCGCTTGGGTTTCATCTGTCAGATCTCAAACATCTGGTTCTGAATGCCACCTGCATCCAATGATCTATAAACTCTACATTTCACCTTCAGTCAATCAGCAAGTTGAATGGATACTGATGGAGCCCAATGAAAACCCACATCAGTTAAACTTCTATAAATCAACAACCTATTTGTTTGGCCCTGGTGGTTCTAACCTCTGTGTCTGTAGTCTCTGGAGTATCTTCTTGTTTCATGCATGAACTTTATCACTTGAATTGTAAGGAAGTTTGTCTCTCTCTCTCCCCTTCACCTTTTATCATTGCTGCATGTGTGACAGTAGTTGATCTCTCTGAAGCTGTGGCCAGGCCTTTGTAATCTGCATGGGGTCAACAGGAGTGTCTGTCATCAGGTTTGTCTGTGTTTGACTAGTGCATGGGATAGAACAGCCGTACAGGCTAAGGGCAAATAAAGGTTGTTCTGTATTTATACACTCATTCAACAGCGGAGGAAAAGCCCAGCATTCCTTTGAGGCACTGCTGTGACGATTCTTCTCTCTCCTAGAAGTTGTTTGCAACCCTAGCTTTGTCCTTGGTCATATAATTTCTGTTTTTTTGTAGTTTTTTTTACTGGCTGTTATTCTAACACGTGAAGACGCTAATTTAAAACTGGCTAAGCTTAGAGGCAATGCTCTGACATGAGGAATGTTTTAATGGTCCCGTACTAGGCTAGGCTTAGATTACACATTGTTTTGCTTAAAATACTACCGTAGTATGTCTTTCAGTTTCCTAACCCATTGTTTTGCTTAGGAAACTCTGAAAGATATACCATGGTAGTGTTTGACCAGATTGTTTTTGAAATCAGGAGTGTGAATATTCTGTTTGCTGTCCTTTTGCATGGGATTTATTGGAAGTATGTGTGCATGATAGTACTATGGTGTTGTAACATGGCTGTCACTGCAGCGCTAGTGCGGACAGTCTGGGATTTCTTGCATGTCTTTTATATCGGCTATTTAGTTAAGACTAGATGATTTTTGGTGCTAGTGATGTGGACTTTTGGTTGTTTAGCATGACATCCTCTCAAAGTTACAAATGCCTTAATACCTTTATGAAGGTCTGTTTATCCATAAAACAGAAAAAGGCAATAGTTGTTGATTGGATTCAATATTTTATTTCATGTTGTTGACTAAAGTCTGTCCGTGCATGGGGATCTGTAGCGAATGTTCTCCTAGCTAGTCCGTTTGGAACCCTGAGTGTGCATGGCTGTTGGTTCTACACAGAGTGTAGTATTGATCTCTGCGGTGGCCTATTCTATTACATCGAAGTGTACTTCTTTTTGTCTGGAATAAAACTCTGCGCTATGAAGAAGTCAGTTTCCCGTGCGCGTCCAATGTACCCATGTAAGTGGTCCGATTCACTTGTCTTCCTGCTGTTTGTGTCTCCACTCCACACTACTGTGTGTGTCTAGGTCTGCACACACACCATGCATCTCCTCCATCAGTCTGTGTGTGTCTAGGTCTGCACACACACCATGCATCTCCTCCATCAGTCTGTGTGTGTCTAGGTCTGCACACACACCATGCATCTCCTCCATCAGTCTGTGTGTGTCTAGGTCTGCACACACACCATGCATCTCCTCCATCAGTCTGTGTGTGTCTAGGTCTGCACACACACCATGCATCTCCTCCATCAGTCTGTGTGTGTCTAGGTCTGCACACACACCATGCATCTCCTCCATCAGTCTGTGTGTGTCTAGGTCTGCACACACACCATGCATCTCCTCCATCAGTCTGTGTGTGTCCTCCTCATATCAAAGGGTATTCCACAAAAAGCACTCTAACTAAAGACATTGACATAGGGCTCTCCTACCCTGCTCCTGGAGAGCTACCCTCCTGTAGGTTTTCACTCCAACCCTGTTCCTGGAGAGCTACCCTCCTGTAGGTTTTCACTCCAACCCTGTTCCCGGAGAGCTACCCTCCTGTAGGTTTTCACTCCAACCCTGTTCCCGGAGAGCTACCCTCCTGTAGGTTTTCGCTCCAACCCCATTTGCAACGTACCTGATTCGGCTTTTCAACCATTATTAGAATCGAGTGTGCTAGATAACCTACAGGACGGTAGCTCTCCAGGAACAGGGTTGGAGTGAAAACCTACAGGACGGTAGCTCTCCAGGAACAGGGTTGGAGAGCCCTGCCATAGACGCTTAATCAATTTCCAGGCAGTAACAATTATATCCATCAAAGCAACTCATCACACGGATGTTTTGAAAGTGACATTTAAGACATTGACTGTGGGATACCCCGACATTTGACTGTGGGATACCCCGACATTTGACTGTGGGATACCCTGACATTTGACTGTGGGATACCCCGACATTTGACTGTGGGATACCCTGACATTTGACTGTGGGATACCCCGACATTTGACTGTGGGATACCCCGACATTTGACTGTGGGATACCCCAACATTTGACTGTGGGATACCCTGACATTTGACTGTGGGATACCCTGACATTTGACTGTGAGAGACCCCGACATTGGACGGATACAGCACTTTAAGTCTTGTCACTGTGCTGTCACACCACAGTTCCCACCCTGAGGTACTGTAGTAGTAACAGCGTATTGAACGTGTAGGTGTGTCTCTCTCTCCGCATGCCGCTCTTGTTGATGTGTTGGTGTGATGGGAAGTGATTGCTCCGTGGCGCAGAGTTTTAGGCAGACATTAGATGCAGTAGAATATGAAGGTGCAGTCTATCACCCCAGTAGTGGTGGTAATGAGAACGAGCGACGTCTCGTCTCCCGGTGCTCTTGAGTCTGCATGCATCTCATCAGACACAGGGTCGCAGGGAGGAGAGCTCCTCACTCGGAGACCAACCATGTCACCACTGCATGAGCCTGAGTCTCTGACTAAAGAGAGCTGGGTGTGATAAGGACTAACTTACTGGGACTGTTCATCTGATCCTGCATGGCTGATCTGTTCTCATTCAGTGATCGATGTACGCTACACTACTGCAGGTGGCAAACCACTCACAGCCTCCATTTGAAACAGTTCTGTCTGTCCTTTTAAAGAAAAGGGTCATGTTCTCCAAGAAAACCAATCAGACTTGCTGTTTAATCCTGACATTCCACCTCGGTGTCAACCTCATTGAAAAAGCATTTGATTTGGATCCTTTTTCAACACCAGCTCTTTCACTTGAGCTTTAGATGTGAATTGGCTCAAATCAAAAGAAGGCTGTGATCACTCTGCTCCCCAGAACAGTATTACTGCCCGAAATGGGCTGTTTGTGATAAACTGGGCTTAGCTTTGGATTTAGTCATGGTTGTTGCTTGTTTCAGATACTTTGCATGATTGACAGAGAAAAAGAGGTGAACTTGTGAATGGATTGGTGTGGTTGTGTGTGTTTATGTGAGAGGAGGGCAAAAGAAAAGGGGACAGGGAGTATGAACTGTTCCCTTTCCACTCCTCCCTCTTTCTCCCAGACCACAGGCTGCTCCATCTCTCTTTCTCCTTCTCTCTCTCTCTCTCTCTCTCTCTCTTTCTCCTTCTCTCTCTCTCTCTCTCTCTCCTCTCTCTCTCTCTCTCTCTCTCTCTCTCTCTCTCTCTCTCTCTCTCTCTCTCTCTCTCTCTCTCTCTCTCTCTCTCTCTCTCTCTCTCTCTCTCTCTCTCTCTCTCTCTCTCTCTCTCTCTCTCTCTCTCTCTCTCTCTCCTCTCTCTCTCTCTCCTTCTCTCTCTCCTTCTCTCTCACTCACTCTCTCTCCTTCTCTCTCACTCACTCTCTCTCCTTCTCTCTCTCACTCTCTCTCCTTCTCTCTCTCTCACTCACTCTCTCTCCTTCTCTTTCTCTCTCCCTCTCTTTCTCCTTCAAGCTCCCATTCTCTCCAAGCCAGTCAAGTTTGTCTTCCTTTGTTTCTCCACTGTTATGTCTTTCCCTGTGTGACACTCCCCAATCCTCTGTCCCTGTGTGACACTCCCCAATCCTCTGTCCCTGTGTGACACTCCCCAGTCCTCACCCTCTTGTCTTGTATATGTGCACCTGTGTGTGTAATACCTCTCGTTGTATGTCCTTTCACATGTTATATTTTCGTCTTTAGTCCCTTACCCCATCCTTCTCTCTTTTTATCTTTATTTTGTTGTGATTCGTAGCGGAACTAAATGTTCCAAAGTCATTTCTTTATACAATTACCCCCCTCTGCAGATCAAAATATGAATCCTGCCCACGTCGCCTTTTACTAAGAATCATTTTACGCTACATTTCACTTAAGTATTTTTACTGCCACCCTTGACTGTGGGAGACATATTTTTAGACGCAATTAAGCCAATCTCTTAATACAAAAGTGGTCGACCTGGTTTTTGTGTCCCTTAATCTTATGACCACTATAATTTGCATATGTTGAAAGAAGCATCCCTCCAGTCCGTGTGTCTCTCTAGAAATGGAAAGATGCTCATGCATTGAGCAGAAACTCATTTTGGATGATTTTTCTCTCTCAAAAACTGTATCACTGCTTTCAACTATTATCCCCATTTTATTTCACATTGGGGGGATTTTAATTTATTGGGTTGTTTGTTGGTTTATTTATTTGTTATTATATTTTTTCTGTTTCCCTGATGACTTCTGTGTGTTGTCAGTCTCCACGGTAACCACTCGCGTGTCCTCACGCTGTTTCTTCGGCAACGGTAAGTTGTGTATAAATGACATATTCGCTGATCTGACCCCAACCCCTCCCTTGAAAAAGGCAGTAGATGAAAAATCACACATTGTTTTGAATATTTCTAAAGGAACCGTTAATTTGGTAGTTCCAATCTTTCAATTAGCTCAGTGGCAGTAGATGCTAGGAGCAAGACGTACAGTAGTTGCATGCTTTAGTTATGTCCACAGCATCTTTGTATATTACAAATCAATTTGAAGTATGGTAGCCTAGCATTGTTCTGATCTCCCAGCTATCCAGAGTATAAGTCCCTGTTATGATGGGGCCTGCATTGATAGGGAAGGTAGCAGTGACGAGGCACACACACAGACACACAGCCCATTGACAGCCTGGTCTAACTAGTAATAATAATGGATCCACCCCCCTCCCCTCCTCTCATTAACACCTCCCCGGAATGTCCAAGTTTAATCATCCTCCTCTTTGCAATGACATGGCTTACCAGAACCCATTTGATTAATACTTCATTGTATGTATATTTTTCCTAATGAATTGTTATCCCCAGTAATGATGATAACCCATGGCTCTCTGGGAAGCTCCTGTTCAATTGTGTTATCATCCTTTCAGCTGCTTCAGTCAGTGTTAAGGGGAAAATAAATCTGTCATTATAACTTTTCTTTGTCTCTAGTGTTGGGCGGGTTTCAGATTCATGGAAGGGCCTGTGTAAAGGTGCAATATGCAGAAATCGCTTTGTCATTTCCTGGTTGCTAAGAGTCTAATAGGTAGCCTAATTTTCTGTTTATTTGACAGACCTGTAGTGTAGAGAGTCATTGTACCATTTAAACCGCTGTGAAATATATTTTCAATAATGTAAAAATATTGTATTTTCAGCTGTTTGAAGTAGAGGTCAACCGATTATGAATTTTCAACGCTGATACTGATACCAAAAAAAGCCAATACAGATTAATCGGCTGATTTATTATTATTTTGTATACCTTTAAAAAAATATATATATAGATAGATAGATAGATGTAATAGTGACAATTACAACAATACTGAATGTACACTTATTTTAACTTAATATAATACATAAAATCTATTTAGTCTCAAATAAATAATGAAACCTGTTCAATTTGGTTTAAATAATGCAAAAACACAGTGTTGGAGAAGAAAGTAAAAGTGCAATGTGTACCATGTAAAAAAGCTAACGTTTAAGTTCCTTGCCCAGAACATGAGAACATATGAAAGCTGGTGGTTATTATAGGAATTATGATGCGTTGACTATTTTTCTCTATACCATTTGTATTTCATATACAGGGGGGTTGAACAAGTATTTGATACACTGCCGATTTTGCAGACTTTCCTACTTACAAAGCATGTAGAGGTCTGTAATTTTTATCATAGGTACACTTCAACTGTGAGAGATGGTATCTAAAACAAAAATCCAGAAAATCACATTTTATGATTTTTAAGTAATTAATTAGCATTTTATTGCATGACATAAGTATTTGATACATCAGAAAAGCAGAACTTAATACTTGGTACAGAAACCTTTGTTTGCAATTACAGAGTCAGGGTATATGCCCCTCGTGGGACATATACCCCGACTCTGCTTGCACTGAACGTAAGAGAAGTGACACAATTTCCCTAGTTAATATTGCCTGCGAACATGAATTTGGACGGGTCGCCCAAATAGTTACATATTGCAGTTTTAAATCCTAATGCACAAAATGTGGCTCGTCTGCTTTCAGGCACACAGAAAGTAGTACAGAAATTACAGTTACCATTTTCAAACACGTCTCATCAGTTATGCTGATTAGATGGTACAATAATTAATCAATCCAATCAAGTTGAACTTGCACTTGCACATAGAATGGTAATTCTATGGACATGCTTAGAACACAGTATTGCTTCCTACAACATGGTGTGTTTTTCCATAGAGATCCTATTCAATTACTAGAGGGGCATTTCATAAGCCCTCAAAGTTCTAGAATGGGGTTAAAATGGCGGCCATATTGGTCAGGGAGAAATCCAAACCAGTCTAATTGGAATTAATGGCTGAGGCGTAATCCAGAATTTACATATGCTGGAAAATTTAAGTAATGCATGTGATATATCAGAAATTGTGTAATCAAATGATTGTTAACCTAAAATATTGTGATATAATTATAAATACAGTTTAAAGGTTTATACATATATTTTAGATTATATTTATACAGAAAATTGGTATGTAAACCATACATGTTAAAAATGTTTGTTTTCATGGGCAGTTGAGTGCTATTTTATGATATAATATCAGTAGTTGTTGTATTTCCAACTTGTCTAAGTCCTATCAACTGATTTCAGCCAATGTATGGCTGTGGATTGACTGCATTGATCGAATGGAATGTTGGCATATTGGCAGTTAATAAAAATACAAAAATCTATGGAAACATTCCTCTAAAACTGGCTGGATTGCTAGCTAACAAACATGGGGTGGAGATAAAATGTTGCTCTTTTAGAGCTAGTTTACTGCAGTTTTTTTTTATACGTGCAATGGGGTGGGGAGAAGATTTTCCAATTTTAGAACAAATTTCATGCAATCATTTTTAGTGTTAGAGTTAATTATGTGCAATTCTACACATTTTGCCATAAGGTAAGAGAGCGATTTTTAATTAGTTAATTCGTTTTTAATACAATACCTGTGAGACTGACTAGCAAAATCAATGGGGACCCCGGGCTCTAATTCGCCCTTGATTACTATAAGTTTGGATAACTGGCTGCTAGAATAATTTCCCAATATAGAAAATGTTAGCTAACATGGGCTAATTTGACTGACAGAAGATGAAAACAGTTGATGCACAACAACATTTTGAAATTGCATCTTGTGTATTCTGCATCGCAATAGTAAATTGTGACCCCGACTGAGTATATCCGAGGGCCTTCAAAAAGGGGGGCTGCGGCCACCAGTTTCCCAGCCCTGTTTTACATCATCTTATCACAGCATTGGCAAACCACAATTGACCAACTCCCTGACCAAAATGGCTCACCTTTATCCTATCATAAAAATATTCATGTCAATTCTAGTATTCTAATTCCTAATTCTATGTGTTTTTCTGTGTTCTAAATGTGAACGTATTCTGCGCTAAAGTGTATATGCTTATGTATTTCACATTTTGAAACTTCAGGGAGAATCACTCATGGAAACCGATAGATTAACACAGGGGCACAGGCATTTGTGGGGTGGACACGGGCCCACCCACTGGGGAGCCAGGCCCTGCCAGACCCACCCAATCAGATTGGTCCTGTTGGCCAATCCAAATTTCTGCAGGCCCATCCACCAATTTCTGGCTATGCCCCTGCATTAACAAAAGGTACAAGATCTATGTCCATTCAGCAGTCATTGTAAGTATATCTGTTACAGGAGTAGGTGAAATTGTAATTGTTTAGAAAAGATAGCTCATCCATCTGTCCATATTTTCTCTTCACAATGATAAGCAGCGTTAATCGTGTTGCTCTTGAAGCTTGAGGATTTTTGAAGTTCAAATTGTGAGCAGTAGCAGGGCAATTTATGGAATGCACTTTAAGAGAATACTCAATCAATAAAGTTTCTAACAGCAATAACTCACCTCTGTCGTGAGTGTAGTAATGGGATTAACAACCAGGAGTTAAAGCACACAGAACAGAATGTATGAATTCCTTTATAGAGTAACCTAATTTCTGAACGATAACTATATATAAACACATTGGGATTAACTGGTTGATCCTTTGGTCTGTCTATTGCTGTCCTTTTAACTTCTCTTTGGTTTGGTTTTCCTTTATTGAATGGTGTGTGTGTGTATTAGTTTGTGTACTGGTCTTAGTTCGTGACACACAGTAATAATGCCTGGCAGTGTCTCGTATGATTTGATTTCTCTCTTTTTTGGGGTATGAGGATTGCTCTTCTCTCTCTTCCCTCCATCCTTTGGTACTCTGTCTCTCTATTCCTCCACATAACTTAGTGAGATTTTTGGGAGAATGGTCACAGAATCAAATTGCTTTTTTTGAATGACGCACCTTGGTATTTGTTATTTTTGTTTTTGAAAAATAATAGTTGATTTTTGTTGTTGCTTATGTAGACGATGTCTCTCTCTTCCTTACACCATCTTTGTGTTTCCCTGTTTCTGTATGTGGACTGGCTCTGTATCTATCTCTCTCTTTCTCACCTGCATCCCTCTCCTGAACTCCTTACCTGTCCCATCTGTCTCTGTATGCGTTTGATATGGGAGTGCTGCGATTGTTTTGATTGGTCTCTATGCTGCATCCGACGCTTGCTGATTGGCTGAATTACATTTTTTGGTTCTTTATTCTCACTCTTGGTCATGTGATGCGCCCATATTTGGCTGCGTATAATTTTTGTCTTATAAAATTATTAATTTTGTCCAACAAATGTTTTTTGCACCCCTCTTTCTCTCCCCCTTTTTATGTATTGATGTTGATTTCTTTTTAGGTAAAACCCCAACAAGTTTGGTTTCATTTGGGGCGATTTGGGTTACTTTGGTCCAGTTCTATTGGTACTGCTGTGGGCTTGTGTCCTAAGTTGGGATGGGGTTGAATGTTTATTATTAACCCATGCAGATGTGTTTCTCACTGGTCTCTGTTTGATTTGCATGTTTACCTCTCTGTGAGATTGATCAAATTGCATTACCTCCCCTGGTATTGACACACCACTAACTATACATAAGGAAATGGATCATTGCCCAGTTATCACACCCAAAATAGAGGCTTATAAATGACCCGGATATGAATGCTGTGATGTAAAAAGATTATCAGCATTAATCTGATTCATTAGGCTGATTTATTCGTTTTATTTTAGTGTCTTCACTCACAGGGACAATTATGTCAGCTAATTGAATCATTCAAGGCTGACCATCTCATTTGCAATGAAGGAAAATGAGGTAATTGTCATTTCCATTTGAATGAGGGCTGCAGTGATAGAGTATGACTAGTGGGGTGTTGAAGGTGGCTGAATCCATAATGGCCTTCTAAGTGGAACTTCGTCACAGAAGTCTCAAAGCTCTCCAATTTGCCAATAGGTCATTAGTAGCTCACAACAAAGTTTGACATGGCGCGACGGCACACTCAAACTGAAATTGCACGACACAACAGTCATTCTCATAAACCCCATCAAAGGCGATGGATAAAGATTAAGGGAGCCTAATATGGCCCTTTGAAGTTCAGTGGGGGGATTAGCCTAGCTAGCAGCCATCTTGATTCAACAGCCGGGCGCAGCACTAGACAGAAATACCCGTCTTTGTTCACACACCTGCATACTGCAAACACATATTATTATTCTCCTGCAGTGCCACGTATCCCAGCTCTTCTCCTCCACCTTATCTCTACCTTTCTTCTCTTACCTATAAATCTCTCTTCCTCTCACCGCTGGGCTCAACCACTGGCCCTCAGTGTAGCTAGTTGTCTCCACAATGAGTCATCGATTACACTCCTCTTGGGCAGAACACTTTAATTGCATGACTAAGATTCCCCCCTAACAATCCTCCACCCACTCATGTACACACGCACACACAAACACCGCCAGGGAGAGCAGAGACTACTTCATCATAAGCGATGTTGTCAGCTGTCGTATAACTGGATGGGGAGGAGGCAGCCTGGCAGGGAGGAGTTAACGATGTGATGCATCAAACCCACCACCATATTGATGTGAATGATCCAGCGATGGTGAATGGGGAGCAGACTGTAACTGTGGCCTCCCTGTATGTGTACACACAATCACCATCTTCTTGGCAAATGGTCTGTTGACCTTAGACAGCAGGAGTGTTATTACCATTGTATTAGTCACACAGTCAGAGTTAGATATGCTTTATTTTATGAATTGCTATCACGTGTAAATGTCTAATATTGGTCCACTTGTGTTATTGTCTTTTGTGTCAGAGTGTTTGTGTGTGTTTCCTCAATTGAATAGAACGGGCCAAACGTTGTGCTCACTGTCCCTCCTCCCACTCCCCAGGTTAACAATGCCACGGCCAGGGTGATGACCAATAAGAAGATGGTCAGCCCCTACCCCAACGGAGAGGCCCTTAGCACCCTGCCATATGGTAACCAGATGCAAACTACTCCATTAGCCTCATTATGATCCCTAACTAACTGTTAGTCAGCTGCCCATCTCCCTGTGTATCCCCTATCTATATGAAACCCTCCTGTTTCTGCCTCCTCTCTGCTTCTCAGCAGGATGGAAGCTAAGCCCAATGGTGCAGGCCATGTACGGACCAGAGCTCTATGCAGGTAAACCTCGTCTTCCTCTTAGATTTCATGCCCTTCATTTCACCCAAATCTGACTTCATTTAAACATCCCTAATTCATAGTGCCCCCAGGCATTGGATTTTCATATCCTCTCTCTCTCCTTCCCTCTCCCTCAGTTCCGGGGTTCCCCTACCCGTCTGCGGCAGCGGCAGCCTCCACGGCAGCTGCGTTCCGTGGTGCCCACCTTAGGGGCCGGGGAAGGCCAGTGTACGGCGCTGTGCGTGCGGCGGTGCCGCAGCCTGCCCTCCCTGCCTACCCTGGGTAAGGGATTCAACTACAGAATCCATCCTCTGAACGGACACACTTAACATTTATATATGTTCCTTCAGTAAATTCAGTAGTTTACTATAAATACCAATAAGTGTAATGTCATTAGTTTGTAGTATAGACACAAACTCCCTCTGAGCAGAACAATAATTTGATCCTCTGCGTCACACTGCACACAAAGACCAGACACATTTTCTTCCTATTTTTCTATGTTCCAATAATTCCACTAGATTGACTCACAGAGAAACTGTACTGTGTTGCATGTTGCTGGGCTGTGCCAATTGGTTCATGGGGATGCAACTGCTGTGGACTGCAATATTCTGGAGATGCAACTGCAATATTCTGGATTTTTTTAATTTTAACTAGTGCTGCAGGAAATGGCTCTTCCATATTTAATCCACTACTGCCTGACTTCAAACAAACGACTGGCTGATTTGTCCTCTGTCTGTCCAGGACCGTGTCAATGTAAATGGGCCTCTGTTCCCTCTCCCTGGGGGATGCTGATAGAGGATGGTACCCTATAATACATTCATGTTGATAATATCACTTGGTTCAGCAGTAATGGAATAAATAAATGGTAGTGTATTTCCTCTGCATGCTGCATGTGTGTGAAATAACTGTTCTATCTCTCTCCTTGTGCGTTCACTTTTCCCCTCAATCATCTCCCTGTTTACCTTCCTCCACACTGGCTTTCATTCCTGCCACTCTGGTCTTGGACCATCTCACTGTACACACCGACCCTTTCATCTCCAATGTCTGCAATCTCCTCTGCTCCTCCCTCCTTTGTCCCTCCCTATCTCCTCCCTCCACCCCTCTCTTCACCTGCCATCTCCTCTGCTCCTGTTCCTCCCTCCTTTGTCCCTCCCTATCTCCTCCCTCCACCCCTCTCTTCACCTGCCATCTTCTCTGTCTGCCATCTCCTGTCTGCCATCTCCTCTGTCTGCCATCTCCTGTCTGCCATCTACACTGTCTGCCATCTCCTCTGCTCCTATTCCTCCCTCCTTTGTCCCTCCCTATCTCCTCCCTCCATCCCTCTCTTCACCTGCCATCTCCTCTGTCTGCCATCTCCACTGTCTGCCATCTCCTCTGCTCCTATTCCTCCCTCCTTTGTCCCTCCCTATCTCCTCCCTCCACCCCCCCTCTTCACCTGCCATCTCCTCTGTCTGCCATCTCCTCTGTCTGCCATCTCCACTGTCTGCCATCTCCTCTGCTCCTATTCCTCCCTCCTTTGTCCCTCCCTATCTCCTCCCTCCACCCCTCTCTTCACCTGCCATCTCCTCTGCTCCTGTTCCTCCCTCCTTTGTCCCTCCCTATCTCCTCCCTCCACCCCTCTCTTCACCTGCCATCTCCTCTGTCTGCCATCTCCTCTGTCTGCCTTTCTCTCATAGCGTGGTGTATCAGGATGGTGGGTTTTATGGAGCTGCAGACTTATACGTAAGTAAATTCCCACTCACACTCCCTCACGACTCTCTCCTTTCTCTCTGTGCGTTTCTGCATGTGCATAATTAATTGCGCTGCACAGAGCTGCCCAAATGTGACTGGGGAAAAAATGACTGTTTCATGCACACAGCTCCTATGTTGAATTATGCTAATAGTTACACTCTGTACTTTACCATTCCACCGCTGCCTGGGATCACACCTGTGGGTCTGAGTTTTCCCAGAAGACAGACAGTAACAGAGGGTGTTGTAGTCTGGTGTTGTAACACAGGGTTCCAACATGGGTAGCCGGGCCGCTCTGTGTGCGCTTGTGTCAGGGCGTGTGTCTGTCAGTGTGTGTGTGCGTGTGTCCAGGTTGACAATGGCTGTTTCTGTTCTCTCTATAGAATAGTGTTTCAGGACTCTGTCATTAGTAGCAGATTGCCTCAGGTAGGGTCATTACCAAACACAGTGTGTATTTTTATTATCCCTCTGGTGATTATGATCTTTTGATGTTGTTTTGTTTTGAAACGTTAACTTGCTTTTCATTTTCCTACTAACTCACTGACATCTGCACAGGTGGATTGTGGGGAAGGGGTTTGTTACTAAGCTACTAAACAGCGTGTGTTTTTTGCCAGTTTGTTCAAAGAGAACCTGGTCTCTGAAAGGTAGACTGCTGGCAGAGATAACATGAAAGGCGGCAGTTGTATTTGTCTTGAAGTCACTGGCAGAGAGCCTCTTATTTCATACAAACACCAATGTTCCCAGCACCATTTCTTATGATTGGAAGTTACCACATCCGTTATGCTGAGTAACATCCATAGCTGGAACAGGTACAGAGATGAGCTGGAAGATACTCTATCTGTGTAGCAGCAGTGCCCTGTGGGGCTGAAAATAAAGACGAGGAGAACACGGTTTCTTATTACTAAAGCCTGTCCCCAACCCCTTCCCGGTCTGGACTCTTCTCTGGAGCTACAATTACTGAAGCATGCTGATCCACGTCTGCATGCTCTACAGGCATAGGCCAACCTTTTCTCTCTCCCCTTTACCTTCTCTCACAGCCCCCCTCCCTCTGTCCTGTCACTAGTTGTACTGCAGGTTTCCAGGGGAATGCTCTGGGTTGTGTTCTGTATGATTAGGTCCAAATGCAGTGGTGTGTTCAAATAGATTTGCATTGAATTGGGGCAAGCATGCTGTCTCAATGCCAGGAGGTGACACTGTGAGGGTGTTTGAGTGTGGCATCTCTATTTTCCCCCTCTCTCTTTGTCTTATATGCATATGAGAGATCACAACGATGGTTCGTGTAAATGTTACTTATCTTTCTCTATCATTCTGAATCGTTGATATGCTGCATTATTGACGATTGTCAACAACCTCCAGTGTAATTATTATGATTTGTTTTTACATTTGTTAATACTTCAATCTTTAACCACAAATGTTCTAAACTTGGTTGTTGTACTGTGTGATTCTTTAACTCATTCTGCACTTACACAACTCTGCCTCGGTAATGATCCTGTCTTCCTCAGCTGTACCATGGTAATAACCTCCATTTGTCCCTCTGTCTCCCAGGGAGGCTATCCTGCCGCTGCCTATCGCTTTGCTCAGCCTACTGCTGTAACCGGGGCAACTGCTGCCGCGGCAGCTGCTGCTTACAGTGACAGGTAAGAATAAGGAGGATCGTCTGAGGACTCAAAAAGCAGCAGCCTCGAAATGCAATAATGTGGCCAGACTTTTACACAATAACATGCTAGGCTATGACTCATAGTAGATGTTATTTTAGTTGTGGTTTTTTTGGTGGGTATTTATGATACATGTGATCTTACAAATCTTTTATGTGATTTGTAATATCTCAGCCTATTTATGAGTCAGTGCAAGGTGTGTGTTATATTCTCACTGTAACTATATGCAGCTGAAATACATATGTGTTGGTATTCCTCTGGGACAGTTATGGGCGAGTGTACACTACAGATCCCTACCACGCTCTAGGTCCTGCTGCAGCTGCCTATGGAGTCGGTGCCATGGTAAGAGCCCCCCAGCCGCAACACTACAACAACAGGCTGGAAACTGAGTTATCTTCACTTTATGTAAATGTAGTTATTTACTCCTCGCACATCTTTTTCACTGCTGTCTGTTGTTTAAAAACAGCTACATTTTCCTTTCCTTATTTCTAATTTCTCTTTATCTCTCTCCCTTTCTCTCTCCTCCAGGCTAGTTTATATCGGGCTGGATACAGTAGGTTTGCACCGTACTAAACAGCACTCGCACCATGGAATTCCACATTTCTGAACCTCTTCATTTGGAAAGAGCTCCCCTCCATTTTCTACGGGTGGTAGTATTAACCCATGTGTTTTGGAAAAAGGTCATCCACTCAAGATAAACTCAACTGTAACTCGGCTTGCTTCAACGGTCACACTCAGTGACATAGTAATGGATTAATGAAAACTGCCTATGAATTTCAAGACTGGCATCAATAATTGAAGACAACTGTGGGAAGAACAAGAATGGTTCCATAAAAAACACTATTGGACATGAATGGAGAAATTGCTGCCCACCAGTAACTTTTTACACTACATCACTACAAACCTTTGCTCCTGATCGTCTGTGGTAATAATACTCAAATGTAAAATGCACACATATGTACACAGCTCAATGTGTTAATACGACCTAAAAGTAGGCCATCAATAGCGTGAAATCTTAGGTCCTTTATATGAAACACTACATTGACAACCTGCCCAGTGGTGGAATCCCATCAGTTAAACAATGAACATCCAAGTTGTTTTTTTAAAGAACCTGCTCAACAAAAAGGTGAATGAAGAAACGCAAAAGTAGCAAAAAGTCCATAATCTGAACTACAAAAGCTGAGCGACGACGCAGTTAAATCTAGGTAACAGCTGTTGCTCTGAAAATGATTAGAGAAATCCAAACAGTCTACCATTACATTACACCACCAACCCAACTGTACAAGACAAAAAAAGATAAATGGTGTGAAAATGACAAGGAAAAATAAACAAAATGACTTGTTTTTGTTCTGCATTACCTCAGTTTTTCTTTTCTATAATTATCTATGAAAAAGCATTGCTTAAAGTTATTATATAATGTGGATGCAATGAAATTACATCCACTATCATCATAATTTTCCCATTTTCCAGTTGATTCTTACTGTAGTTGCTGGTCTAAGTATTATGGTGATGATTCTTACTGTAGTTGAAACTATAATGACACATCTTTTGATCTGTATCATGTATCCTTACTATTATATACCTACATTGTCTTCATTTTTCCTTTTGAGAATATTGTACAACTCATGCCTGCTCAACACAACTCCGTGTACATGTTCTCCTTACTAGACTATATGACATTCCAGGTGTAGCATCAGAATGGTGACTGAACGGGGTAAAAACATTGAAAGTGTCTGGGCATAGCTAACATGCTGTAGAAACCAGCCATTCACAGATAAGAATGGAATTCTTAGGGGTTTGAGGGAACAAACCAGATGGTAGGAAACATGAGAGTTACAAACACTGCAAGTTGATGTTACTTTTGGTTTCACCATTTTTAATATATATTTTCTTTGTCAAGTTGACACAAATACAGACACGCGCGAAGTGAAACAACGTAATGTTCACCCAATGCAATCTTCCTCCCTCCTATGTCTTTGGGAATGTTCTAGTCCAGTATGTATTAAAGTCACTGCCTCAATGCTACTTTAAGGTACAGGAAGTGACCTACAAAAATATATAAATAGTCTTTGACCTATTATGTATCTCCATATACTCCGGATATGTTATTGCTATCGTTTGTCTTTTGGTTCCAAAGATTCTCTAAAAGCACATTTGTTGGTCAAGTGTACACATTTATTATACTTTTTCTGATTGTTCTTGCTGTTATTTTAGCTCTTTTTCTATTTTATGGTGGGTTCAAAGTGCTCCCTTTCAGTTTGCTGATGCTGGTGTTTTAAAAGCACCGTGTCCTGGGAAATGTCATCTGAGAAGTGGAGAGGGAAGATGGGGGCAAACATGAATTTATTTACATAATTTTATAGCAACAGATTAATAGACTTAAAATCCCCAAAATACATTTGGGAACTGTCACAGTTGGTCTTTTAAGGGGTTTGGATAAAGTGGTCCCAGGCAGATAAATCAGTGGAAAATGTTGGGTTAAATATAACATTTAGGAGTCCACAGTAGACTTGAGAGGGGAATTTGGCATTTTGATACAGAATAAATGTCAGACTAGAGTGAGTGTGATGATGAAACAAAGTGTTCTATTCCACATCATTTTAAAGAGCCCCCCCCCCACATGCCTCCTTTTTCCATTTGGGAGTGAGTGTGTAGTTCAGGATCAGTTGTAGGGTGGAGGACCCAGGTAAAGAGCTGAGCCATAAACCACCTGTTGACATGATGATTACCATGTTGCTAGCTGTTTTATCAGGGCAGGCAGGGATGCATACAGCCGCATTAGTTATTCCGTTGAGTATTTATGCCATGATATCGTGAGAATAAGAATTTTGAACTTCTCTTAAAAAGTATTAAAAGTATCAGTATGCATGTTTTTGTGAGAAGGACAGGGTCAAAAGTCATTTCATTTGTTGCATGAATCAAAACAATTTCTATGGAAAGGAGGCTATGTGAAATATGAAGGCAGGATTGAGAGGGGTTTCAACATAGTCCATTTGAGTTTGTTTCTAGTTTGGGGGGAATAATGATATGTAAAATACTGCTTGTTTTGTTAAGTTTATACCTGGGTTATCTATGTTCTTCTGTGGTCATGGTATCATTTGAATTACCAGTTATATCCCTTAGTTCAATTTTAATTTGGAATGTTGAACCCCTGCAGTTTTTCTTTTGAAGTATGTTAAGTAACCAA
Source organism: Oncorhynchus kisutch (assembly GCF_002021735.2). Taxonomy (NCBI): domain Eukaryota; kingdom Metazoa; phylum Chordata; class Actinopteri; order Salmoniformes; family Salmonidae; genus Oncorhynchus; species Oncorhynchus kisutch. The sequence goes on from NC_034183.2 coordinate 60,057,995, forward strand.
TGATGTTGTCCCACCATGCACACAGCAGTCCAGCACAGACTGAACTGTTGTTTCCAATGCCTTGCATTGTAGCACAAGACTGCTCTATGGCACAGCAACTGACCATCCCTCCATAACCTTCCACTTGTTACCCAGCAGTGGAGACTCCCATGTGCCCTCTCACGGTGATCACCTTAGACCCAGCTGTGTGTCTGACTTACCCCTGCACTGTGCTGAAGTCAACCTAGTGGGAGTTGTTGGACAGGGATTTCATATGAGTTGTTTGTTTTCACATGTGCATTGCTAAGCTCATTGATCCAAGTGATATTGTTTTTAATTTTCTTCAAGTGACTTGTGGATTTCTTTTCATTTTTTTCCATCTTCATGTTTGCCTTCTATTTCCTGTCATTGTTATTGAATGTACATAATAAACGGTTTGGTTTTTATACTCTTCTTTTCTCAACTACTTATTTGGGTAAAATGTTTGATTTAGTGCCATTGATTATTTGTATGTAATCATAGGGTATGGCTTGGTCACACAGTTCATACCTTTTGTTCACTAGTAGTAGAGCTGGAGGAAACTATGCCAACTTGAACTCTAAAGTAGCCAATTTTCCCGAACCAATCATTGTGTCTAATCATTGTGTCTAACTAACCATTGTGTCTAAAGTTAATGAATGTGAATGTCTGGGTTGAGTTTGGAGGGAATCTCATATCCCTGTTAATTGCTCTAATGCACAAGAGGCTAATTGCCAATTTGATGACATGCACTTCCAGATGATTGAAGTAGGACTAAGTGAAAGGATTACATTGAGGGCTGTTTGATCAGTGAAACAATAAAGCACATGGATCCACTGAATTATTGAGGTTTTGACCCGACTGACTCACCCATTATGAGATGACCATGATGGCTATACACAGGCAGAGTAGAACGTTACATTGCTCTCATGTCATTCCTAGAGCGCTACAGATCTATCGTTAATATCAGTAAACTGCTATTTGCATGGGGAAATGACATGATGGAATGCATTTGTTTACATTTGGTGGCTCAATAATGGTATGAACATTGAGGTAAATTGAATCCCACCAACAATAATTCACATCTTGTACAGTGTCACCTAGTGGTGAAAACCGTAGTACCACTCAGTCTAGGTTGTGCTTCTTTTTGTGAGAATGAATCAGCCCTCTGCTGTTAGATATGACTAACAAATATACCTTTTAACATTCCATTTTAATAACACTTTTTCAAACGGCACAATATGCATAGCATGTATTTATATGCATAAACATGTGTTTCTAAAGTGGGATGTAAAGAAGAAAAAAAATGGCATCCACCTTTACGTAAGATGTTAAGACATGATGACAAGGGTCTATTTTATCGCTGCCAGGTCCTGTCTCTCCTTCACACATGCCTGGCGCTGCCCCTGCCCATCCCTGCAGTTTGGCACCCTGATACAGACAGATTCACGCCTCCTCCTGCCTGAGACTATTAGACACTGTCTCTGGTGTTTTCAAGTAGCAAGTTGCAAAAACACTCTTGTCACATTAGCTCAGATTCAGTAAGCTCATTCTATCTGGATCCAGCCTGAGTAAAGAAAAATGTCATTAATCAATTGAGCCTTAGTCACGTAATTATGGAAATCATGTTGCAATGCAGGTTCTATACAAGACATATACATTTGTAGCTGAACTTCCAAAACATTTCTGGGCCATGTGAGAGTGCATGTATAAATGAAATTGTATTAGTCACATACACATGTATAGCAGATGCTATTGCGGTTGTAACGTTTTTTACATATGTTAAGCTGTTAGGTTGTCTTTGTGTGTGGGTGTGTGTACATGAAAAGCAATGTGATCTTAATCAGACAGGCTGTGTCCATAGTATACATCATAGGGCTCGCTGATGTTGGTGGTCTGAGGACGAGGGATGGAGTAATCTTTGTCAGGATCTATTTCCTGAAACACAAACATAGTGAAACATTAAAACATTAATGCAGTAAATAATGTCAATTAGTTGTTCAGCATTACATATACATGGCTTGTAATGGCAAGGGTCATATTCTTTTGTAAGATGTTATTTATCTTTTATGAACAACACAAGACATAAACATTCAAATGACAACATCATACAAACATCAACCACATCACACCTGCCCAGATCCACTAGCACACACCCCCACTACTTTCCTCCACATGGCCTGAAACTGCACCATTTTGTAAGTCTCTGTATAAGTCTCGGTATATTGAAATAATAAATCATTAGATTTTTCCATTGTGTTAACGATGGCGAATTGATTGATTTCCACGTTTTTAGTATACGTTTTTTCAAGATGAGTGATGAGAAGAGAATTGTCCACATGGAAAACAGAAAGCAAAATGCCACACACTGCTGCTCGCGCTCCCAGGTGATATTTATTTCTAACAACGTTTACAACCCTTAAGTTTCCATCAGGCATCCATGTAAAGTACCTGGATGTGCGTATGTTGTTCAGTTTTTGTTAGAGAATCATCCAAACCACCGTGTATCTCACTACACCCCCATGTGCCATGTCTTGAAATATGCAGACAGACTGATTAAAAGTACATTTACATTGTAATATTTCTGACAGCCAACTGTCTAGCTCCGCCCACAACTTCTGGACTTAATAGCATTCCCAGAAGGCCTTATTGAGTCTGTTAGTTTTACACTTAAAACATGACTCTACACTTGTGCTGTAGAATTTGTGAATTGTGTCTCTTGTTAAATACAATTCTATACATTATCTTATACTGGATTAAGTATGTATTTTTGTTAGTTATTCTTTGTTACAACATGCTGATTCTCGTTCCTATAATCACCCAGTAAACCCAGAGCCATTTTGACGCCTACTCACTGCCATTGAGAATCCAGACTCATATGGTGATTGGAAAACGGGGTCTTGTTTTCTGCCTGGGGAAGAGAACACGATACAGTGACTCAATTATCTGCAGATTCCATACAGTGAGTATTAAAGTGACCGATTGTGTAATTAACCTCATATGTCATATTTTATTCATTGGATCTAGTCCATATATAATGTAGCTTCCATGCTAACTTATTAGTACTGTACCACCAGTCCATTTTCTGTCTTTCTAATGCTATGTTGCTGATTAACTAAACGTAGACATGCAGTACTGTACATTTCCCTGCTTTACTCCTTTCCAGTGCTACTGTTTCTCACTTCTCCGTTCCTCACCGTCGTTCTCAAAGCTTCTGTTCTCCCTCCCTTCTTTCGGGCTCCCCAGCCCTGGCAGGTTGGCGTTGGGACTGGTCCATCCACCAAAGTCTAGGGGGCCCTCCTTGGAGCTGGCCTCCCACCTGCAGAGGAGAACCACTTGGGCTAGTCCGTGGCCCAGCAGCAGGACCCAGCCGTTGGCCACCAGGGCTATACTCAGCACCGGGTCATCCCACTGTGGCCGCCGGCCCATCTCCATGTTACCCCGGGTCAGCAGGGCGATCCACACCACCCAGATGGCAGCAGACAGCAGCAGGGTGAGGCAGAGCAGCGTGGCCTGGACCTGGCTCTGTCGGTGGCTGCCCCCGCTGTAGCTGTAGGTGAGACAGGAGCGGCAGAGGCAGCACAGGGAGAGGACCAGGCCGGCGGCCAGCAGAACCAGCACGTAGATGAGCAACATGACAAACTCCCCCTGGGAGTACTGGCAGGGCTGGCCGTCCCGCAGCAGCACGATGATCAGCCACTCTGTAGCGATGACCACCTGGAGGGTGGAGAGGGCCAGAGCCACCCCAGCCTCCCCCCAGCCCCGGGCTACAGAGAAACCCAGTAGGGCCAGGCAGCGAGCCAGCAGGCAGGAGAAAGCCAGGGAGAATAGCACCCCGAACAGGAAGAGGCGCGTGGGGCATGTCTGGGTGGTGAGGCGGATGACGAAGGCAAAGGTCAGGGCGAAGACCCCCGCCGTGCTGAGCAGGAACAGAGCCATGGAAGCTAAGCTCCCCCCGATGCCCCTGCGCTGGCGGGACGACACACACATCCACAGGGTCCAGAACAGCAGCCCCACCAGCAGCCCTGAACTGACCACAAAACCCAGTGAGGCCAGGCTCTCCACTACGATACCCCACGCCGCCTGACGGTCACACAGGTAGGAGTACACAGGGTCCAGATCCGCCCCACACCCCAGGATTGCATCCTGGGAAGTGGAGTTTGAGGAAGAGTTGCGTTGGAGGAATGAAATGGTGCTTCGGTTGATAGTGGATTTTACAGTGGGATTGTGTGTGTTGGTATTGGGGATAGCATTAGAGCTAGTGGCAGCACTGGGAGGGATGGTTTGGTTGAGGGTGCCAGCATTCAGTGTGGTCTGACATGTGCTGGGAAGTGGGACATTGAATAGTAGGATGAGAAAAATAGATTTGTGTATCTGGAATGGAAAGACCATCCTTTTGTTTTGCTTTGTCTGCATGTTGTTGTGTCCTTCCTCTCTGGGTTTCTGTTTTGATGGTATACTCCCTGCTCAGATGGGCCTTTGCTACCTGGAAAAAGTAGCATACATGAGAGCATGTATTTTTAACTCTGAATATCTTTATTTATAGAGCATAGCGGTATTTAGGACAATCAAATCAATTGAGGTGCTTTTGAATAAAGATGAGCGAGAGAGAGAGAGAGAGAGAGAGAGAGAGAGAGAGAGCGCAGCCAGAGGGAAGGGAGCAGCCAGACCACAGACATGCCAGGACAGGGAAATAACTTTGTGTACAAGGTAAGAATAGAGGAATTAGGAGTGATTTAATTAGGAACAGGTTCTAGATACTCTACATCAGGGATGGACAACTTGGAGGGAGTCTGGGCAACAGAAAATCTGAACTCATCATGAGGGGTCGCAGTTGCTCGCGGGTCTGCGTACCCACATTGTTTTACAGATCATTTCCTGCAATTCTACACATTTTGCCATAGGATGGAGAGAAATGTTTAGATAGCTGGCCGCAAAACTAACTTGGGGATCTAAAAAATGTTAGCTGACATGGGCTAATTGACAGACTATCAGTGCTTTATATGACAAGAGAATAACTGCTGATGCACAACCACCTTTCGAAATTGCACCTTGTATATTCCACTATTTTAACTCGCAGCAATAAGTTGAAACCCCAACTGATTTCGTAATAAATCATAAATAAATAGTGACGTCCCGTTGCCCATCCCTGCTCTCCCACAGAGGAAATATATGGACTACATTAACTCATAAAGTCGTGTGAAACCAGGAAAGACGGCAATAGGGAGTGAGCGTGACAGTGAAATACAAGGGGGGTTGACACACTGAGATTGAAGTGAGAGAAAGAAGCCAGAGATAGACTCTCCTGATAGTTGATTGTCACTTCCTCTAGTTCATAGCAGAGCCCTTGTTTCAGTGTCAGAGATTCAAATATGACATTTAATATGCTTATCGCTGGATAAATGTGGCCCTGGCCACTTTATTTAACCCTTAAGGATAACTCCGTTTTGCACAGAGGGCAGGAGATAAAACCTCTAAATGTCACTAAAACATCTCTATCAAGTCTATCTTTACTGATTATTTAAGGAACATGTTTATGTGGCTGGTCATTTGTTACATAACATAAACAAATATTGAATAAAACAATTGTTTTGAATGTTTTTCCATTGATTGGGTCGTTGAATTGGTTGACAGTAACAACAGTCTAAACAATAATGAGTAATTGTCATCCAACAACAGGAGACTTGACGGCATCGCTGCCTCAACTGTTTACTTTTAATCTTGTGGGCAACATTTTTACTTTAAAACAACAAACTCTTCCTGTGGCAAAACAATTGGTAGGATATACCTCCATTCAAGCTACTTTCAAACTAACAGAGAATAGTAACATGAATTATTTACCCTTTATCCCGAGGCTTCAGTGCATCCACCTCTGTGATCGGTGGTTATTTCTGATCCTACTTGTAGTTCCACTTGAGATTTGTAATAAACTCTCAGCTGATGCATCAGTAGACAGTCATCTATGTATGAACGTGCCTCCTAACTCAAGGATGTTCCCATATCTTTCACAGGCAGTGCAAGAGGGAGGGAGGGAAAGCAGGAAGAGAGGAATGAGAGAGGGAGTCAATTATTTTGGAAACGAAAGATGATGAGGTTTTTTTCACCTCACCCAGATTTACATCTAGTGGTGAAGCGATAGGAGAGAAGTTTGGACTGACCCACCCCTGACTTCCCCTCCTCTCACTCTCTTTTTCTTAGTCTATCTCACAAAACAGCAAAGTATAGGTGGGGCTCGAATCCCTGGAGGCTATGGAACAGGCACTGACACACACACACGCACGCACACACACGCACGCACGCACACGCGCGCACACACACACTGCTGGTTGCTATGTTAAAAAGAGAGAGGTTACAGGTGAGAGGGACGGTTTCCACTAGTTACTACAACCACAAACTCAAAATGGGCTATTCATTCAAACAAAAATGTGCTTTTTGGTTTTAATTTAAGGTTAGGTTTAGACACAAGTGTGGTTAGGATTAAGGTTAGGTTTAAAATCTCATTTTTGTAGAAATGGACATGGTTTATTACTTTGTGGCTGTAGTAACTAGTGACAACCGAGGAGGAGGAAGGAGGAGGCTGAATAACACAACTGACTCATCTAACTGTCCCTGAGACTAACAGTAACCACTTAGACATAACCCCACAATATTGATACCCCTCAGGGAGGGAGAATGCCTTCCAATGGGTCTCTGTATGAACAAGCCCATGCTGAGCTCCTGGGATCAAGTCTGTACAGGCAAGGACGTTCTGTAAGGTGTGTGTAAATGGAGCAGAGTGGATCAACACTGAAGCTTTCATAGAGACAGACACAAAGGCCGGGATAATTTGTCTGTTCACAGTATAGGATTTCCATAAGCTTCAGGGACCTAGGAGAAGAATATATAGTATCAGCAGACTATCAAGAGTTACTAAATAAATATTAAAGCACAGACACAGAGAGTCACCTATGAACACAGGGCATCAACCAATACAACGTAGCAACACAAATGGCAAAGACGTTTTGAGAAAGATTTTTGGGGACTGTGAAATAAAGGAGTTGATTTCGCCATCCTTTCGTGTGCTAAGGGATTGTAACACCCAGGACATTGTCTGGGATATTCCAAGAGTGGCATACTGTATTATTCTTACTCAATATTTGTGGTTGGTATGTCATGGAAATGAGACATTGTTGTCTCAACTGGTGACAGTTGGATGTGTTTCTGAGATAAGGACATGTACAGTATGTTTGGGAAAAACCTAACATAGTAACCGGTTGTGAGAAATATATACAGTACCAGTCAAAAGTTTGGACACACCTACTCATTCAAGGGTTTTTCTTTATTTTTACTATGTTCTACATTGTAGAATAATAGTGAAGACATCAAAACTATGAACTAACACATGGAATCATGTAGTAACAAAAAAGTGTTAAATAAATCCAAATCTATTTTAGATTCTTCAAAGTAACCACTTTTTGCCTTGATGACAGCTTTGCACACTCTTGGCATTCTCTCAACCAGCTTCATGAGGAATGCTTTTCCAACAGTCTTGAAGGAGTTCCCACATATACTGAGCACTTGTTGGCTGCTTTTCCTTCACTCTGCGGTCCAACTCATCCAAAGCCATCTCAAATTGGGTTGAGGTCGTGTGATTGTGGAGGCCAGGTCATCTGATGCAGCACTCCATCCATCTCCTTGGTCAAATAGCCCTTACACAGCCTGGAGGTGTGTTTGGGGTCATTGTCCTGTTGAAAAACAAATGATAGCCCCACTAAACGCAAACCAGACGGGATGGCGTTTCACTGCAGAATACTGTGGTAGCCATGCTGGTTAAGTGTGCCTTGAATTCTAAATAAATCAGAGACAGTGTCATCAGCAAAGCACCACCACACCTCCTCCTCCATGCTTCATGGTGGGAACCACATACATGGAAATCATCTGTTCACCTACTCTGCGTCTCACAAAGACACGGCGGTTAGAACCAAAAATCTCAAATTTGGACTCATCTGACCAAAGGACAGATTTCCACCTGTCTAATATCCATTACTCGTGTTTCTTGGCCCAAGCAAGTCTCTTCTTATTGGTGTCCTTTAGTAGTGGTTTCTTTGCAGCAATTTGACCATGAAGGCCTGATTCATGCAGTCTCCTCTGAACAGTTGATGTTGAGATGTGTCTGTTACTTGAACTCCGTGAAGCATTTATTTGGGCTGCAATCTGAGGTGCAGTTAACTGTACTGAATTTATCCTCTGCAGCAGAGGAAACTCTGGGTCTTCCTTTCCTGTGGCGGTCCTCATGAGAGCCAGTTTCATCATAGCGCTTGATGTTTTTTGCAACTGCACTTGAAGAAACTTTTTTTTCTCCATATTGACTAACCTTCATGTCTTAAAGTAATGATGGACTGTCATTTCTCTTTGCTTATTTGAGCTGTTCTTGCCATAATATGGACTTGGTATTTTACCAAATAGGGCTACCTTCTGTATACCACCCCTACCTTGTCACAACTGATTGGCTCAAATGCATTAAGAAGGAAAGCAATTCCACAAATTAGGCACACCAGTTAATTGAAATGCATTCCAGGGGACAACAACAGGAAGTTGGTTGAGAGAATGCCAAGAGTGTGCAAAGCTGTCAAGGCAAAGGGAGGTTACTTTGAGAATCTCAAATATAAAATAGATTTGGATTTGTTTAACACTTTTTTAGTTACTACATGATTCCATGTGTTATTTCATCGTATTGATGTCTTCACTATTTTTCTACAATGTAAAACACAGTAAAAATAAAGGAAAATCCTTGAACGAGTCGGTGTTACCAAACAATTGATTGGTACAGTACATTTATTAAAGTTTCAAACTACAGTCTGTTATGGTGGAGCAATGTAGAAAAAAATATGGTTGAATTATATGCTTATGAATGTTCATTAAAAGAATGTCAGTTATTAATTAAAAGTATAACATACTCAGATTTTCATTTGATACCCCATCATGGAAGGGGTTGTATTTTCTCATATTGTCTCAGAGATGACAGAAGAGTAAAGGACAACATGAGTATTGAAAATAAAAACTTTAATGTATCTATCAGGACATACAATCACACATACCGTCATATAAATGTGTTTGTGAGCGTAACACATCAACATATTTACATTATGTTTTGGTGGCATACCGTACACTAAGGGGGCGGTGTTGTAGCACCACAGGGATAACAGGGAATGCCTTCACCCTAATGATCTATGACAAAGCATCACACACCCTCCTCCCTGGTCTCATCCCTTTCGTTTCCTGTGTGTTCACAGTAGCACGCCTTATCAACAGCAAGTAAAAAACACAATGCAAAAAAGAGATTGGGGTAAAAAAGGGAGGGTAACGAAGATAGAGGTTGCATTGGAAACAGAGACATTTACAGTTCTGTGGTAGACTATAAGCAAGTACAAGCTAGTCATAGCTAGTCTTTTGCTTGAGTCCAATTCTGTGGTTGATGGTTCACAGAAGAATTGGGGGACTAACGGGATCTGAGTGATTACAAAAGGATAGAGGGAAGGGGGAGCCGAGGTAGGCTAATGTAGAGAGGGGTGGGGGTGGTCTTGTCTTATCACATCAAGTATCTCTTATGTCCTGTATAAAATACAGTATAATACTATTATATGATAATAATAAAATTAAACAGTTCAGTGTTCCGTCTGCCCACCGTATGTGGTCTTTCAGGCCGCAGTGCCTGACCACAACAGACTTAAGAACAGCGTGGAGTGACGAGATGACTTTAGGGGGATGGCCAGTCGCCTTATGGTGGCGCGCCAGACTAACACAGAAGGAAAGGGTCAAGAGCGTAGAGGTTAAGGGAAGGCAGGAGGCAGTAGTCTTAGATGATTCCATATTTGGCCAGATCACTGAGCTCCATGTCGCCGTAGGCCTCCCATGGGCAGACCACTGCTATGTCTAGAGAGAATGAGAGAGGGAGAAATAATTACTATTGATTGTCCAGTTGATGAAAAAGGCCAAGAAACACTTGTTGGTTGTCTTGGTTGTGGATATACAGTGTCTTCAGAAGTAATTTCTCATTTTGTTTTGTTACAGCCTGAATTGAACATGGATTAAAACACACAATACCCCATAATGTCAAAGTGTTTTGCACATTTTTTACAAATTAATTAAAAATTCAAATCTGAAATGTCTTGAGTTAACACATTTTCTTGGATGGACTCACTCTGTGTGCAATAATAGTGTTTAACATAATTTTTAAATGACTACCTCATTTCTGTACCCCACACATAAAATTATCTGTATGGTCCCTCAGTCGAACAGTGAATTTCAAACTCAGATTCAACTTCAAAGACCAGGGAGGTTTTCCGATTCCTCCTCACAAAGGGCACCTATAAAATAATAAAAGCAGACATTGAGTATCCCTTTGAGCATGGTGAAGTTATTCATTTAACTTTGGATGGTGTATCAATACACCCAGTCTTTACAAATATACAGGCGTCCTTCTTAACTCATTTGCCGGAGAGGAAGGAAACCGCTCAGGGATTTCACCATGAGGCCAATTGTGACTTTACAATGGTTATAGAGTTTAATGCCTGTGATAGGAAAAAACTGAGGATGGATCAACAACATTGTAGTTACTCCACAATATTAATAACCTAATTCACAGAGTGAAAAGAAGGACCTCTGTACAGAATAAAAATGACAAAACATGCATCGTCTGCAACAAGGCACTAAAGTAAAACTGCAAAAAATGTGGCAAAGCTGTTCACTTTTTGTCCTGATTACAAAGTGTTATGTCCAATACAACACATTACTGAGTACCACTCTCCATATTTTCAAGTACAGTGGTGGCTGCATCATGTTATGGGTATGCTTGTAATCTTTAAGGACTGGGGAATTTACAGGGTAAAAAGAAAACGTAATGGAGCTAAGCACAGGAAAAATCCTAAAGGAAAACCTTCCACCAGACACTGGGAGATGAATTTACATTTCAGCAGGACAATAACTTAAAACACAAGGCCAAATCTACACTGGAGTTGCTTACCAAGAAGACAGTGAATGTTCTTAAGTGTCCGAGTTATAGTTTTGACTTAAATCTGCTTGAAAATGGTTGTCTAGCAATGAGCAGAGCTAAAATGTTTAAATAATAATGGGAGACTTACCAAGTGATTTGAACATGTATTGACTCAAGGGAGTGAAAACTTATGTATACTTATTTTAATTACATTTGCAAAAATGTCTCAAAAGATGTTTTGTCTTTGTCTTTGTGGGGTATTGTGTGTAGATGTGTGATAATTTGTATTTATTTAATCCATTTTGAATTCAGGCTGTAACACTAAATGTGGGATAATTCAAGGGGTATGAAGACTTTCTGAAGGTGCTGTATACTGAAAGTAGAAATACAAATATATAGATGAACAAACATGACTACTGATGATTGTAGATGGAATATCAAAGTTACCTGTGCCAAGACCCTCCATGCCTGGGATGTCATCACCAAATCTGCAATTGACAAGGAAACATGTTTGTATCTTACAGATGATAGAATTTGTCTGTCTGTATACATGTTTGAGAATGTGAGAAAACTAAGTGTTAGTGTGAATATGTGGAACGGTTGTGTGTGGGTTTTGTGTGTATCTGTGTGAATGTGTGATGACAGAAAGATTCTCACCCTTTCTGGCCAGGCTTGGGGGCCTTGCTCTTGAATGTACGGGTTTGCCTCTGCTTGAACTTGGGGGGTCCCTTCTTGGGGGTGGTGGGGCCAGCTGTCCCAGCGGGCGTTGCCAAGGCACTTCCTGCAGGGGGAGCTGTGTTCATTTCTGCTGAGGTCTGACACAGAGAGAGACAGAGATTGTTACCAGACTGTACATAAAATAACATTTGAAATGTCTGTATTGTTTTAACATTTTTGAGAGTGTAATGATTACTCTTAATTTCTGATTGTTTACATTACCAAAGCAAGTGAAATAAACATGTTTCCCAAGCCAATGAATCCCATTAGAAAGAGAGATGGTGAGCTGTTATAGTGTTGGCCAGAAAGTCTATAATTTCCCTCTCTTGTATTATCCTCACTCCCATTTTCTACGTCTATCTTAGCTAGTTTTACTTCACTTCAGGTCTGTCCCCCCCCCCTTCTTCTCTACTGCTGTCTTTCTGCTAATCTCTTGCTCTCTGCCAGGCTCCCTCCAGCCACTTTACTGGTAATCAGAAAAGATCAGGGGGATTTAGCTAAACAGCCAGATTATCTTTGATTCCAAATAAAACCCAAATTGATGAATTGCCCTTCTTAAATCCCAGGAATGTCCTCTGTGTCACATGCAATTGCTTAGAACACGAAGGGAGGGGGAAAATCACCTCCTTAATTTCTCAGTCCCCATAATATATTTTTCAAAACATCTTTCCCATTTGGGTTGGTACATTGTCTTGACACTCTGGCCACTCTCCTTTCTTAGCATGGACATCTTCTTTTTGGATGTCTGATTTTACATGATCAATTATTTTGACCTGACTAAAATATTGAATTGACTTGCCCCCGCTGAATGTATATACATGCATATAACAGTGTAACACTATTGTAAATTATATCTTCACTACTGCATCTGGTGCATCTGATTTTAGATCCCATTGGCCTTTGATGTCGTCAGTGAAAAAAAGGTTGATCCTTATGACTTAGTAAGGAAGTTGGGACGGGCGTTAATTAATGATGGTATTGAGACCGGCAGTGGCTGGCCTGCCAATCTCTTTAGTGGCTCAGACACTATACTGGACAACAGGTAAGGCCACACTCTGTCCTTGTTCCTGTTCTTCTTCATCCGTTTAAGCAGTATCCTCCTAATCTGTCTCCTGAGTACCCCCTTCCCCGAACCTGGGAGCTCCTTAATCCTGTTAACATAATGATGTGGATGGAGCTCACTTTACCAGGACACGGTATGTAACTCAGATGCTGCACCTGCATGAGTTTACAGATCTGTCTCTCCCCATGTGACTGCCTAATACCCATCCAGAGTGGATAGAGATCTGTAAAGCTGTGCAAAAGCATCTGTTGTGATTTCAGTCTCTGCTTCTAACAGGTAAGTCTAGCCTCTCTCTCTAGGAATGTGGTGTCTGCTCCCTCTCTCAGATATCTGCCTTCAACTGGACGTTTTGACAATGCCCCCTAAGGAGCAGAATTAACCTGTCTGTTTCTGCAGGTCAACTGTTTCTACAGTCACATCATTTATCATTTGATTGGCACAAATGTTTCCCCACCTAGTTCCCACTGCACTATTATAAAACACATCTCACTGTTCCAATATCAACACTAGCATACCACTGAGTGGGAAGCAATGCATTGGCCTTAATGGTATTCTAGTATGGACATTGGAACTTGCTAGCAATGATTTTAGAGTTAAGATACACACGTTTGTAGCTACGTGGACTTCTGTCTACCACACAAATGGATTCCTCAATGCACTGTGTCCATAATCCATTGTTTCACTTCCCAATCTGAATGCACACTCATTGCTATCATGCTAGAATTCTCAATGAGCAGTTGAGCTACATTTACAAATGCATGTACATTCTGCATCATGGCTACAGGTGTTAGATTTGCACGAGTCAATCAATCACAATCTTAGATGTTCCTGCTTGATACTCTTAGAACTTTTCCTTTATACTTCCTTTACAAGTTGTGTACTTATACTGTAGCACTAATGTATTCATCTATATTAGCAATAAGTAATTAAGTAGTAGTAATGTATTATTTCTAAGGAATAATAAAGAAAAGTAGCAATGAGGCTACCACACCCGTAACTATTGCCCAGGTCGTTGTGGTAAATGAGAATGTGTTCTCAGTCAACTTACCTGGAAAATAAGGGTTAAATAAATAAATGCATAAAAAGTCTCTGCCTAATTTCACAAATGTTCCAAGGAGCTTCTGTCTCAAAATGAGAGCTACTGTTGCATGTCAGTCCAAGAGCAAAATGAACACAAGGAAACGGCCTTCATTTAAATACCCCTGATTGTTAATCCTGGAGTCTCCTGGTTTCCAGTCACATGGTCTCTAAAAAGGTCAGCCAGCTCCTTCACCACCCTCCCCCACCCCACCTCCATTCCTGGATATCAGAGGAGGTGGGGACGTCAGTGAGGAAGGTCAATACGGTGTTTTTAACTAACTTATCCAATTAAGCCTTGGCACGCCTGTGTCAAGCTTGTCAAAGGAGTCGACATTGTCTGTATGTGGTTGCGTTCCTGGTCCATGTGATGGGTCTTTAAAGAGTCTGCGTTGTCACTGTGATTGGTCTTTAAAGACTGTGTTGTCACTCATGATGTTCCTTGATCCTTGTGATCAGTTGGTACGTTTATGTCACGTTCTGACCTTTATTTCCTTTGTTTTGTATTTATTTAGTATGGTCAGGGCGTGAGTTTGGTGGGCAGTCTATGTTTGTTTTTCTAGGTTTTGGGTATTTCTATGTTTCGGCCTAGTATGGTTCTCAATCAGAGGCAGGTGTCATTAGTTGTCTCTGATTGAGAATCATACTTACGGACCTCTGAGACTATCACAGTGCAGGTGCATTTATACGGAGACTTGATCACACACAGGTGGATTGTATTTATCATCATTAGTCATTTAGGTCAACATTGGATCATTCAGAGATCCTCACTGAACTTCTGGAGAGAGTTTGCTGCACTGAAAGTAAAGGGGCTGAATAATTTTGCACGCCCAATTTTTCAGTTTTTGATTTGTTAAAAAAGTTTGAAATATCCAATAAATGTCGTTCCACTTCATGATTGTGTCCCACTTGTTGTTGATTCTTCACAAAAAAATACAGTTTTATATCTTTATGTTTGAAGCCTGAAATGTGGCAAAAGGTCGCAAAGTTCAAGAGGGCCGAATACTTTCGCAAGGCACTGTATGTTTGGGGTCATTGTCCATTTGGAAGACCCATTTGCGACCAAGCTTTAACTTCCTGACTGATGTCTTGAGATGTTGCTTCAATATATCCACATAATTTTCCATCCTCATGATTCCATCTATTTTGTGAACTGCACCAGTCCCTCCTGCAGCAAAGCACCCCCACAACATGACGCTGCCACCCTCGTGCTTCACGGTTGGGATGATGTTCTTCGGCTTGCAAGCATCCCCCTTTTTCCTCCAAACATAATGATGGTCATTATGGCCAAACAGTTCTATTTTTGTTTCATCAGACCAGAGGACATTTCTCCAAAAAGTACAATATTTGTCCCCATGTGCAGTTGCAAACCGTAGTCTGTCTTATTTATAGCCGTTTTAGAGCAGTGGCTTCTTCCTTGCTGATGTCGATATAGGACTCATTTTACTGTGGATATAGATACTTTTGTACCTGTTTCCTCCAGCATCTTCACAAGGTCCTTTGCTGTTGTTCTGGGATTGATTTGCACTTTTCACACCAAAGTGCATTCATCTCTAGGAGACAGAATGCGTCTCCTTCCTGAGCAGTATGACGGCTGCGTGGTCCCATGGTGTTTATACTTGTGTGCTATTGTTTGTACAGATGAACGTGGTACCTTCAGGCGTTTGGGAATTGCTACCAAGGATGAACCAGACGTGTGGAGGTCTACAATTTGTTTTCTGATGTCTTGGCTGATTTCTTTTGATTTTCCCATGATGTCAAGCAAAGAGGCACTGAGTTTGAAGGTAGGCCTTGAAATACATCCACAGGTACACCTCCAATTGACTCAAATGATGTCTATTAGCCTATCAGAAGCTTCTAAAGCCATGACATAATTTTCTGGAATTTTCCAACCTGTTTATGGTCCAGACTGGGAGGACCTGACCTACGGCTGGGCGATATATTGAATGAATTAGATTCATTTGAATGTATGTTTTTGCGCAATATTCCGAATGGCTGTATCGCAGAATCAAGTTTTTGGGGGGATTTTTCGTTTTTTTATTAGCGTTTGTGTCCGATTGTTCTCGTGTTGTCTTTTTGGTCCCTTCCCATTTATACCAGAGATCTGTATATAATGACGAGATGCTAATGTCTCCACCCTAACAATGGGAGTCATTGTCCCAAAGGAGGGAAGGCAGGCGACAAGCTCGGTTAATTAAAAATTAGCTTTGGCCTTGGAGTTATTTTGGACAGATTTTGGAGAGAGTGAAATCTATCGCTTCGCCTCTTTCTCTCACTCACAACAACGAAGATAAGAGATCACTTCTTACTCTCTGACAAATAGTTTCAACTCGCTATTTGCATTTGAGGTTGAAACACATGGATACATTATTTTACTGTAATAAAGGAGAAGTTAACCTTTCGAACCATACACTGTTTATGTTTAAACTCCTCAATTCTCGAGCAGAGCACGGATGTAACCAGTGGACATTTTTTCTGGGAAAGTTTCTCAGTTTGTCGCGCGCGCATTACGGTACCACGTATCGCTAGCAGCATTTTAGTCAAATAAAGATTGTTATACAAGTTGTTTAGTCTGTGTTTTATAAATGTACAATAATCCTAAAACAATTATATTAGGAATTGGTTGGTCCTGGATGGGAGACCAGATGCTGCTGGAAATGGTGTTGGAGGGCCAGTAGGAGGCATTCTTTCCTCTGGTCTAAAAAAACATCCCAATGCCCCAGGGCAGTGATTGGGGACACTGCCCTGTGTAGGGTGCTGTCTTTCGGATGGGATGTTAAACGGGTGTCTTGACTCTCTGAGGTCGTTAAAGATCCCATGGCACTTATAGTAAGAATATGGGTGTTAACCCTGGTGTCCTGGCTAAATTCCCAATCTGGCCCTCAAACCATCATGGTCACTTAATAATTCCCAGTTTACAATTGGCTCATTAATTCCCCTGTAACTATTCCCCAGGTCGTTGCTGCAAATGAGAATGTGTTCTCAGTCAATTTACCTGGTTAAATTAAAATGTAACTGTTTTGCCTTGTTAGCTGAATTCAAAGCTTGGGATTATACCTAGATCCAATTTGGCTAAACTTGAAATAAAAATATTAGCTGGCTACACACTAGCGTGTAGGCTTTTGCTTGACAGATTGTTTATGAGACCGGTGTACATTTTCTATAATGCCTGCTGCATTATTAGTGAATGTGCATTATGCATGGTTCTGGTTAATATATTTTTATTTTTTGAAGGCACTTTTATAGACAGACCTGAAAACCAGATCAGTGATTATTATAAAATTATTAGTGGGTCTTATTGTTGTGGAAGGCATGTATTCAGTTTATGTGTAATTTCACAAGCTCTGAATTTAAACATTATTGCTGACTGTTTTAAATGCAGTGTATTTGACATTTTAATTGTACAACAAAGCTTATTTAGAGAAAACACTTTTTTTAATAATGTAGATATACAGTACCAGTCAAAAGTTTGGACACACCTTCTCATTCTTGGGTTTTTCTTTATTTTCACTATTTTCTACATTCTAGAATAATAGTGAAGACATCAAACTATGAAATAACACATATGGAATCATGTAGTAACCAAAAAAGTGTTAGACAAATCAAAATATGTTTTATTTTAGATTCTTTAACGTAGCCACCCTTTGCCTTGATGACAGATTTTCTACCCTCTTGGCATTCTCTCAACCAACTTCACCTGGAATGCTTTTCCAACAGTCTTGAAGGAGTTCCCACATATGGTGAACACTTGTTGCCTGCTTTTCCTTCACTCTGCAGTCCATCTAATCCCAAACCATCTCAATTGGGTTGAGGTCGGGTGATTGTGTACGCCAGGTCATCTGATGCAGCACTCCATCACTCTCCTCCTTGGTCAAATAGCCCTTACACAACCTGGAGGTGTGTTGGGTCATTGTCCTGTTGAAAAAAACAAATGATAGCCCCACTAAGCGCAAACCAGATGGGATGGCGTCTCGCTGCAGAATATTGTGGTAGCCATGCTGGTTAAGTGTGCCTTGAATTCTAAATAAATCACAGACAGTGTCACCAGCAAAGCACCATCACACCTCCTCCATGCTTCAAGGTGAGAACCACACATGCAGAGATGATCCATTCACCTACTCTGTTTCTCACAAAGACACAGCGGTTGGAACCAAATATCTCAAATTTGGAATCATCAGACTAAAGGACAGATTTCCATCGGTCCAATGTCCATTGCTCGTGTTTCTTGGCCCAAGCCAGTCTCTTCTTATTGTTGCTGTCCATTAGTAGTGGTTTCTTTGCAGCAATTTGACCATGAAGGCCTAATTCACGCAGTCTCATCTGAACAGTTAATGTTGAAATATGTCTGTTACTTGAACTCTGTGAAGCATTTTTTGGTCTGCAATCTGAGGTGCAGTTAACTCTAATGAACTTATCCTCTGCAGCAAAGGTAACTCTGGGTCTTCCTTTCCTGTGGCGGTCCTCATGAGAGCCAGTTTCATCATAGCGCTTGATGTTTTTTTTGACTGCACTTGAAGAAACTTTCAAAGTTCTTGACATTTTCTGGATTGACTAACATTCATGTCTTAAAGTAATGATGGACTGTCGTTTCACTTTGCTTATTTGAGCTGTTCTTGCCATAATATGGACTTGGTCTTTAACTAAATAGGGCTACCTTCTTCTGTACCACCCCTACCTTGTCATAACAAAACTGATTGGCTCAAACACATTAAGAAGGAAAGAAATTCCATAAATTTACTTTTAAGTCACACCTGTTAACTGAAATGCATTCCAGGTGACAACCTCATGAATCTGGTTGAGAGAATGCCAAGAGTGTGCAAAGCTGTCATCAAGGCAAAGGGTGGCTACTTTGAAGAATCTTAATCTTAAAATATATTTTGATTTGTTTGACACTTTTTTGGTTACTACATGACTCCATATGTGTTATCTTCACTATTATTCTACAATGTAGAAAATTGTAAAAAATAAAGAAAAACCCTTGAATGAGTCGGTGTGTCCAAACCTTTGACTGGTATTGTATATCGGTAATCGCCCATAAGTTTGAAAAAAACGAGACATGAGTTTTTAAGCGATATTGCCCAGCCCTAATCTCACCACAAACTAACATTTAAAAGCAGTCACAGGTGTCTCTAACTCATCTGCTGACATAGGTCTAGTGTAGTCAACCAATTTATACTCTTGATGTCCATTAACCTATACACCAATTTAAATGGCACTAGTCAATTATAAGGCTGGAATCTTATGCCACTGTGCCTCTTTGCACAAAACAAATGAAGAAGAGGAACTGGGGGCACTGGTTTGTTTTGATTTAGTCTCAGGTTCATTATGTGTGTAGTTTATAACATTGCCAAATGGGACAGAGAACCTTCATGGATTATGTCTTTTAAGTAAAGTCTGTATCATACAGTATATCCTTTTCAATAGGTATCAACCAAATATCAACATATGGGACTGTCTGGAAGGGAGGAGCTTTGTTTCAGCTCACCCAGTTCTAGACTAAAGGTGTCTGGACAGATAGACCATGTGAGATGTGTGGCACTGCATATAATCCTTCGTATCCCCCATTAATCGCCATCGCCAAGCAACCTTGAAATAGAATACCAACACTGACCTGTCACTTTATTGACACATTTCTTAACTGGCACACTTCCTAGAGAGAGAAAGAGAGAATTGCCTTTAATAATTCTGACATTCTTTCTCATATAAAAAGGAATTTAATACAGCCTAAATTCAAAATGGATTCAATCATTTTTTTCTCTCTCACCCATCTACACACCATAATGACAAAGTAAAAAACCTGTTTTTAGAAATGTTAGCAAATAATGAAATACAGAAATATATCATTTACATAAGTATTCACACCCCTGAGTCAATACTTTGTAGAAGCAATTTAGGATGCAATTACAGCTGTGAGTCTTTCTGGATAAGTCTCTAAGAGCTTTCCACACCTGGATTGTGCAACATTTGCCCATTATTCTTTTCAAATTCTTCAAGCTCTGTCAAATTGGTTGTTGATCATTGTTAGACCACCATTTTCAGGTCTTGTCATAGATTTTTAAGTAGATTTAAGTCAAAACTGTAACTCAGACATTCACAGTCTTCTTAGTAAGCAACCACATATAGATTTGGCCTTGTGTTTATGGTTATTGTCCTGCTGAAAGGGGAATTCATGAAAATATGGAGAGGGGTACTCAGTAATGTGAAGCATTTGATTTTTCACAAACATAACACTTTGTATTCAGGACAAAAAGTGAATTGCTTTGCCAAATTTTTAGGAGTATTGCTTAAGTGCATTGTTGCAAACAGGATGCGTGTTTTGGAATATTTTCTATTTTGTACAGGCTTCCTTCTGTTCACTCTGTCAATTATTATAGTATTGTGGAGTAAGTACAATGTTGTTGATCCATCCTCAGTTTTCCCCTAACTCTGTAACTGTTTTAAAGTCACCATTGGCCTCATTGTGAAATCCCTGAGTGGTTTACTTCCTCTCCGGTGAATGAGTTAGGAACCCACAACTGTATATTTGTAGTGACTGGGTGTATTGATACACCATCCAAAGTGTAATTGTCACGACTTCCGCCGAAGTCGGGTCCTCTCCTTGTTCGGTGGAGCTCGGCGGTCAGCGTCGCCGGTCTTCTAGCAATCGTCGATCCACTTTTCATTTTCTATTGGTTTTGTCTTGTTTTTCCTCACACCTGGTTTCAATTCCCTCATTTACTTGTTGTGTATTTAACCCTCTGTTCCCCCCATCTCTTTGTGTGGGATTGTTTATTGTAGTGCTTGTGCACGTTCCCCGGGAGCACACGATAGGTTATTTTGTGCCCATTTATTCTTGTTTTTCTGGATGCCGTTTGTTTTGCTTAATAAATCTCTGGTTATTACCAAGTTCTGCTCTCCTGCGCCTGACTTCTCTACCGCACATTATGCACCCCTTACAGAATCATATGGAGTCAGCAGGAGCAGGTGCCCCTGGAATAGGGGTGGAGGAGTGCGTCCGGGACCATGTGGTGATGCTCCACCTTCTCGGCGCCGCCATGGACCATGTTGTCCAAACCATGGACCGCTGGGAGAGACAGGGAGTTCCTCCAGCGCCTCCACCAGCACTACCGGGGTCTCCACTACTTCTTCTCGCCCTTCCCCGGGAGTACGACGGGACGGCTGCACGCTGTCAGGGTTTCCTGTTGCAACTTGACCTCTACCTGGCAACCGTCCACCCGGCTCCTTCAGGCCGTGAGAGGTGTCCGTCCTTGTCTCGTGCCTCTCTGGGAAAGCCTTGGAGTGGGCCAACGGCGTGTGGGGAGAAGGAGATGCGGCGCTGGACCAGTCTTCGACCACCCACCCAAGGGTAGAGCGGCAGGTGAACGTCTCTTCCATCTGAGGCAGGGGACGAGGAGCGCCCAGGAGTTCACCATGGATTTTCGGACCCTGGCCGCTGGCGCGGGATGGAACGATAGGGCCCTGATCGACCACTATCGCTGCAGTATGCGCGAGGACGTCCGTCGGGAGTTGGCCTGCTTGGACACTACCTTCACCTTCGACCAGCTGGTGGACCTGTCCATTCGGCTGGATAACCTGCTGGCCACCAGTGGATGTCCAGATCTGTTCCATCCGCCAGCACCGCCGCTCTGGTGCCCATGGAGCTGGGAGGTGCTGTGCGTAGGGAGACTGGAGGAGGTTCCGTCTCGTGCACCATCTGTTGCCGCAGAGGTCACACTGCCGGTCGGTGCCGGGTTGGGTCCTCTGGGGATCGAGGCAGCACGCAGGGCACTCTGGCGTCATCCCAGGTGAGCCGGCACCATTCTCACTCAGAGCCCTCTGTTGCACACATGTTTTTGTATGTTACTTTTCCTGAGTATTCCCCGCATTCCCAGCATAAGGCACTCGTCGATTCAGGTGCGGCTGGGAATTTTATAGACATATAATTTGCCCTTAGTTTAGGGATCCCCATTGTTCCCGTGGCTGTGCCCTTCCCTGTTCACGCCTTAGACAGTCGACCATTAGGGTCAGAGTTGATTAGGGAGGCCACCGCTCCTCTGGGTATGGTGACGCAGGGGGGTCACAAGGAGATAATTCGTCTCTTCCTCATTGACTCTCCTGCGTTTCCCGTGGTGCTAGGCCTACCCTGGTTAGCTTGTTTTGACCCCACTGTTTCTTGGCAATGGAGGGCTCTCATGCGGTGGTCACGAGAGTGCTCGGGGAGGTGTTTAGGGGTTTCCGTTGGTGCTACTACGGTGGAAAGTCCAGACCAGGTCTCCACCATGCGCATTCCCCCTGAACATGCCGATTTGGCTCTCGTCTTCTCCAAAAAGAAGAAAACTCAATTACCACCCGATCAACGGGGTGATTGTGCGATAAATCTCCTGGTAGACGCTGCACTTCCCAGGAGTCACGTGTATCCCCTGTCACAGGCGAAGACAGCGGCTATGGAAACATGTGTCTCCGAATCCCTGCGTCAGGGGTACATTCGGTCCTCCACTTCACCCGCCTCCTCGAGTTTCTTTTTTGTGAAGAAGAAGAAGGGAGGTCTGCGCCCGTGTATGGACTATCGAGGTCTGAATCAGATCATGGTGAGGTACAGTTACCCGCTACCGCTCATCACCACAGCGATTGAGTCAATGCCCGGGGCGAGCTTCTTCACCAAACTAGATCTCAGGAGCTCTTACAACTTGGTACGTATCCGGGAGGGAGACGAGTGAAAGATGGCATTCAGTACGACCTCAGGGCATTATGAGTACCTCGTCATGCCGTACGGGTTGATGAAGGCTCCATTAGTCTTCCAAGCCTTTGTAGACAAGATTTTCAGGGACCTGCACGGGCAGGGTGTAGTGGTGTATATTGATGACATTCTGATATACTCCGCTACACGCGCCAAGCATGTGTCCATGGTGCGCAGGGTGCTTCGTCGACTGTTGGAAATGACCTAGGCTCCAACAGGCTGAGAAATGCCTGTTCTTCCAGCAGTCCGTCTCCTTCCTAGGGCACCGCATTTCCACCTCGGGGGTGGAGATGGAGAGTGACCGCATTTCAGCGGTGCTTAATTGGCCGACTCCCACCACAGTAAAGGAGGTGCAGCGGTTCCTAGGGTTTGCAAATTACTAACGGAGGTTTATCCGGAGTTTTGGTCAGGTAGCAGCTCCCATTACCTCACTGCTGAAGGGGGTCCAGGTATGCTTGCAGTGGTCGGCTGAGGCGGACAGTGCTTTTGGTCACCTGAGGGCTCTGTTTACCTCGGCTCCCGTGCTCCCTCTGCCCGGTCTCCCCACAGCCCTACAGACTGCGGAGGCCTTGTTTACGCACGTCTTACGGCACTACGGGGTGCCTGAGGATATAGTGTCTGATCGAGGTCCCCAGTTCACTTCGAGGGTCTGAAAGGCGTTCATGGAATGTCTGGGGGTCTCGATCAGCCTTACCTCTGGGTTTTATCCCGAGAGTAATGGGCAGGTGGAGAGAGTGAACCAGGATGTGGGCAGGTTTCTGAGGTCGTTTTGCCAGGATCGGCTGGGGGAGTGGGCAGCGTTCGTGCCCTGGGCCGAGATGGTTCAGAACCCACTCCGCCACTCCTCCACTAACCTCTCCCCCTTCCAGTGCGTACTGGGGTACCAGCCGGTTCTGGCTCCTTGGCATCAGAGTAAGACCAAGGCACCTGCGGTGGACGACTGGTTCAGGTGCGCAGAGGAGACTGTTTCTGGCTGTGCAAGTAAGCAAGCGCAGACCGTCAACGCAGTGAGGCCCCGGTGCGAACACCGGGGGACCGGGGGACCGGGGGACTGGGTCTCTCGACCTGAAACCTCCGCCTGCCCTGCCGGAAGCTGGGTCCACGGTTTGTGGGGCCCTTTAAATTCCTGAGGAGAGTGAACTAGGTTTGTTATAGGTTACAGCTTCCCTCCGATTACCGTATTAACCCCTCGTTCCATGTGTCTCTCCTCAGGCCGGTGGTGGTTGGTCCGCTCCAGGAGTCTGAGGCGCCTCCTACGGACATCGAGGGGGCCCCGACGTACTCCGTTCGCTCCGTACTGGATTCGAGACGTCGAGTGAGGGGTCTTCAGTACCTCGTGGAGTGGGAGGAGTACGGTCCGGAGGAGAGGTGCTGGGTTCCGGTGGAGGACGTGTTGGACCCTTCAATGCTGCGGGAGTTCCACCGTCTCCATTCAGATGGCACTGCGTCTCGCCCTCCGGGTCATCCCAGAGGCCGGCGTCGGGGGTCACTGTCACAACTTCTGCCGAAGTCAGGTCCTCTCATTGTTCGGGCGGCGTTCTGCAGTCGGCGTCGCCGGTCTTCTAGCCATCGTCGATCCACTTTTCATTTTCCATTTGTTTTGTCTTGTTTTTCCCTCACACCTGGTTTCACTTCCCTCATTTACTTGTTGTGTATTTAACCATCTGTTCCCCCCATGTCTTTGTGTGGGATTGTTTATTGTAGTGCTTGTGCACGTTCCCCGGGAGCACACGATAGGTTATTTTGTGCCCATTTATTCTTGTTGTTTTAGATGCCGTTGGTTTTGCTTAATAAATCTCTGGTTAATACCACGTTCTGCTCTCCTGCGCCTGACTTCTCTGCCGTCCATTACGCACCCCGCTACAGTAATTAATAACTTCACCATCTACCAATAGGTGCCCTTCTTTGCGAGGCATTGGAAAACTACTCGACTGAGGGACCTCATAGATAATTGTATGTGTGGGGAACAGAGATGAGGTTGTCAATCAAAGATCACGTTAAACACATATTACACATAGTGTGAGTCCATGCAATGTATTATGTGACTTGTTAAGCAAATGTGTACTCCTGAACTTATTAAGGCTTGCCATAACAAAGGAGTTGAATAATTATTGACTCAAGACATTTCAGCTTTTCATTTTTTATTAATTTATAAACATTTCCAAAAACATAATTATGGGATATTGTGTGTAGATCAGTGACACAACATCTCAATTGAATCCATTTAAAATTTAGGCTGTAACACAACAAATGTGGAAAAAGGGGTGTGAATACTTTCTGGCCCTTTATGTTTGAAGCTTTTAGCTTTTATTTCCATGTACATTTATCCCAATAAATATACAAAAGAAAATAACTAACAATTTGTCATTCAAAAACTAGATTTTTAAAATGTTTTATTAAATCAATGAAGCACCTTTTTGCTTTGTAGTGTGGAATCCCAAAATCCTCACCCCCAATTCTGGACAAAATCTCTTGCTACCATGGCAACAACCACATTAACAGGATTTGCTGTTTTATTCCTTGAAGGTATATGTCCCTAGAGTTGGAAAATGTGCAGCAATGTGAGCTCTTTCTTTCATTCCTCCATCCCATACATTTTTTCCAATAGGGATTTGAACCTATGACAAACTATGTCAGTATACAACAACTTATTGCTCACATAAACCCTTAAATCATATGTAATTTGAAAGAATTCCATGTAGTGAGGCAGATCTAAGCTAAGGTTTCAACATCCTAATGTCAATGGCACAAAAAAATGTGTCTGATGGATAATTGTGGATCTAAACTTTCCAATGATATATGATTAAAGGGTATACCTGAGCAATAACATGTTGTATACTGACTGACATTGTCATAGGTTAAAATCCCTATGGGAGAAATGAATGGGATGGAGGGATGAAAGAAAGAGGGATAATACTGAGAAAGCTCCCATTGCTGCACTGCTATCACACATTTTACAACTCAAAGTACATTTCAAGAAAATCACAATGAGATATCGTCGACCCAAGTGAGCCCGACCGACCCTCCTGGCTCATGGATTATTTGTCGTTTGCATTAGAATTTTAAGCACTGCAGTGCACCACAGCTCCAGAATTATACACTTTGTTTAAAAAAGAGATACAAGTCTGGTTGCTAAAGTTCTAATAGTCCACCTAAGTGTGACAAAACAAGCAAGTATAGTGTAGAGAATCATTGTACCATCTAAACCGCTATAAAGTATATTTTCCATAACCAAAAATATTGTCTTTTCAGCTGTTTGAAGCTGGTGTACAAGCCCGAAAGTAAAAGAAGTGAAATCAAAATTTAAGACTGGGAAGCAAAGAAATAGTGCACATAGAACAGATCTACCGCTTCTTAGACTTGCTTTCAAAGAGAATGACAGCTCTATAACTTACAGTTCCATGTGAATTTGGTCAGGTTGCTCAAAAAGTGACATATTGCAGCTTTAAAAGCCACTGTTAGAGTTATCATTTAGCTTACGTTGATTATGAAGCTGTAGTATCAATATAAGTTATCACTATAGTGTCAATAATCCTCCCAAATGTATGTGTCTTGTCGTTACGGAATTCTTCATTGTGTCATTGAACCCGTTCAGACACCAGTGTAACAAGTTGACTCTATGGGAGAATCACAATAATTAATAATTCATTCATTCATGACATAGTCACAAATTATTTACAGAATGGTCATTCACATTTTTAAAATTAGACTAAAACTGTATTTGACAAAATTCTACACTTAAGTTGTTAGGTGCCAGTTGTGTTAATGTCCATATTGGGCTGTGTGAATGACAACTGCAATATTGAATTCATTCATTTGTCAGGGAGCATGTGACAGTTTTCACAAAAGTGCACAAATTTCATACATTACACCGGATTTAGCGCAAGCTCATTTTGATCTATAGCCCCTGTTGCTCAAATTACAGAATGACAAAGACATAGATCTACTGTGAATGATACAAGATACCCTGGAACAATAGAAATAGCCCTACTGTGAATGATACAAGATACCATGGAACAATAGAAATAGCCCAACTGTGAATGATACAAGATACACTGGAACAATAGAAATAGCCCTACTGTGAATGATACAAGATACCCTGGAACAATAGAAATAGCCCTACTGTGAATGATACAAGATACCCTGGAACAATATAAATAGCCCAACTGTGAATGATACAAGATACCCTGGAACAATATAAATAGCCCAACTGTGAATGATACAAGATACCCTGGAACAATAGAAATAGCCCTACTGTGAATGATACAAGATACCCTGGAACAATAGAAATAGCCCTACTGTGAATGATACAAGATACCCTGGAACAATATAAATAGCCCAACTGTGAATGATACAAGATACCCTGGAACAATAGAAATAGCCCAACTGTGAATGATACAAGATACCCTGGAACAATAGAAATACCTCAACACAACCTTTAAAAAGGAACATATGCAAATAGATCGTTTCACATACAATGTTTTTATATCATCAATTTAGATTCAAATTGGAAACGGTTTCTGGCTGTGATTTTAAGGTACTGTATAGCCTTGCAGCTGCCATTGTGATTCACATTGTGCCTTCAGATCCTACTTTGTCTCCTTCTTACCACATTGAAGGCCTGGCAGGAGAGATTCACTTGATGTATAAATACCACTTTTCACTGACCAATTATAGCTACTAGGTACTTGGAGTCACAGAATCCTGTTGGGTTTTTAACTCTCCAGTGAGAGTGGACGTGTGTGACATGTTCATTTGTGTGCAGCAACGTGAGGGTTGGCAAATAGCTGTGCTGCTACCAACATTTTGAATTACAAACAGGGAAATCTACATTGAGATTCAGGATGTCATACACTGCGAGATTTCATGAACGTGACCTTGGCTTTGAAGTTAGAAATCAACCACAAATTGTTAAAAAATGAGAGAGGGAAGAAGCGGGAGATTAAAGATACAGAGAGAGAAGATGAGAAATAGATAGGAGTGAGTCACTGCAGTATGCCGTTTGGATCAGCTTGGGATCTGATAGCATGCTTGTTTTAAAGGGCACTTCACAAGGGGACTGTCTTATCATTCAACGCCCAATCCATCTCCCACACTCCCAAAATAACAAGAACCACTTCTTAGCATCAACATGGTAACCATGACTGGTTGAACAGAAGAGGTGCACAATACCTAGGAAATCAGTGCAACCCTAATCTCAAGGGAAGTCACACAGTGCATGGATGAGGCAGCACAGAAAGGCGTCGATTCTAGAAACATGGAGAAAGGAAGAGAAAGGAAGAGAAAGGTAGAGAAAGGAAGAGAAAGGAAGAGAAATGAAGAGAAAGGTAGAGAAAGGAAGAGAAAGGAAGAGAAAGGTAGAGAATTGAAGAGAAAGGAAGAGAAAGGAAGAGAAAGGAAGAGAAAGGAAGAGAAAGGTAGAGAAAGGAAGAGAAAGGAAGAGAAAGGAAGAGAAAGGAAGAGAAAGGTAGAGAAAGGAAGAGAAAGGAAGAGAAAGGTAGAGAAAGGAAGAGAAAGGAAGAGAAAGGTAGAGAAAGGAAGAGAAAGGAAGAGAAAGGTAGAGAAAGGAAGAGAAAGGAAGAGAAAGGTAGAGAAAGGTAGAGAAAGGAAGAGAAAGGTAGAGAAAGGAAGAGAAAGGAAGAGAAAGGTAGAGAAAGGTAGAGAAAGGAAGAGAAAGGAAGAGAAAGGTAGAGAAAGGAAGAGAAAGGTAGAGAAAGGAAGAGAAAGGAAGAGAAAGGTAGAGAAAGGTAGAGAAAGGAAGAGAAAGGTAGAGAAAGGAAGAGAAAGGAAGAGAAAGGTAGAGAAAGGTAGAGAAAGGAAGAGAAAGGTAGAGAAAGGAAGAGAAAGGAAGAGAAATGAAGAGAAAGGAAGAGAAAGGAAGAGAAAGGAAGAGAAAGGAAGAGAAAGGTAGAGAAAGGTAGAGAAAGGAAGAGAAAGGTAGAGAAAGGTAGAGAAAGGAAGAGAAAGGTAGAGAAAGGAAGAGAAAGGTAGAGAAAGGAAGAGAAAGGTAGAGAAAGGAAGAGAAAGGTAGAGAAAGGAAGAGAAAGGAAGAGAAAGGAAGAGAAAGGAAGAGATAGGTAGAGACAGGAAGAGAACTGAAGAGAAAGCGTGATGGACAGGTGAAGTTGAAAAAGGTCAAGTTGAAGAGATGAGATAGAGAGCCAAATAGATAGAGAGCAGTAGTTGTAATCTGGGCTTTAAGGCTTTCTATGGGTATTAAAGCCAGGACACTCATTAGATTGGACTGAGTGTTTCCCCTCAGCGCAGACACTAATTGAATCAGGGCCCTGACGTCAGATCAGTGGTGGAAAAAGTACCCAATTGTCATACTTGAGTAAAAGTAAAGATATCTTAATAAAAAAAGACTCAAGTAAAAGTGAGTCACCAGGTAAAATACTACTTGAGTAAAAGTCGAAAAGTATTTTGTTTGAAATATACTTAAGTATCAAAAGTATCAAAAGTAAAAGTATAAATCATTTTAAATTCTTTATATTAATTCTTTATCTTATATATATTTTTAAGCCAGGGGCACACTCCAACACTCAGACATAATTTACAAACAAAGGATTTGTGTCTAGTCAGTCCACCAGATCAGATGCAGTAGGGATGACCAGGGATTTTCTCTTTAAGTGCATAAATTAGACAATTGTCCTGTCCTGCTAAGCATTAAAAATTTAACAAGAACTTTTGCATGTCAGGGAAAATGTATGGAGTAAAAAATACTTTAGGAATGTAGTGAAGTAAAAGTTGCCAAAAATATAAAGTAAAGTACAGTTACCCCCCAAAACGACTTAAGTAGTACATTCAAGTATTTTTACATAAGTACTCTACACCACTGTGTCTGAGAGCCTGGACCTGTGACAGAGGGATGGCGTGCACACCGTATGGCAACGATGCTAAGCCAAGCCATGTATACACTGTGAGCTAATGATGCTTTCTAGACACAAATAGGCTCTGAATCCAAGCTTTGAGAAGGATATGAGGGAAAGGGTGTCTCTGTCTGTCTGTGTGTGTGTGTGCATGTGTGTGTGTGTGTGTGTGTGTGTGTGTGTGTGTGTGTGTGTGTGTGTGTGTGTGTGTGTGTGTGTGTGTGTGTGTGTGTGTGTGTGTGTGTGTGTGTGTGTGTGTGTGTGTGTGTGTGTGTGTGTGTGTGTGTGTGTGTGTGTGTGTTCGCTTGTGCGTGCATGGGTGAAGGTATGCAGTCATGTTAATTCAATTAATGGCTCTCTGCAGAGCAAAGAACATTCAAGGTGAACAACACTAACACTGCATGTGCCTTGTAAATTGGTTCATTGTTTGTAACACATATAGTAGGTATTTATGAGAGAGGAGAAAGAGAGAATAGAGAGAGAAAGAATGAAACAGAGAGAGAGAGAGAGAGAGAGACAGAGAGAGACAGAGAAGCGGCAGAATACCTGACCACTGTGACTGACCCAAAATTAAGGAAAGCCTTGACTATGTACAGACTCAGTGAGCATAGCCTTGCTATTGAGAAAGGCCGCCGTAGGCAGACTTGGCTCTCAAGAGAAGACAGGCTATGTGCTCACTGCCCACAAAATGAGGTGGAAACTGAGCTGCACTTCCTAACCTCCTGCCCAATGTATGACCATATTAGAGAGACATATTTCCCTCAGATTACACAGATCCACAAAGAATTTGAAAACAAATCCAATTTTGAAAAACTCCCATATCTACTGGGTGAAATTCCACAGTGTGCCATCACAGCAGCAAGATTTGTGACCTGTTGCCACGAGAAAAGGGCAACCAGTGAAGAACAAACACCATTGTAAATACAACCCATATTTATGCTTATTTATTATTATCTTGTGTCCTTTAGCCATTTGTACATTGTTAGAACACTGTATATATATATAATATGACATTTGTAATGTCTTTACTGTTTTGAAACTTCTGTATGTGTAATGTTTACTGTTCATTTTTGTTGTTTTTCACTTTATATATTCACTTTGTATGTTGTCTACCTCACTTGCTTTGGCAATGTTAACACATGTTTCCCATGCCAATAAAGCCCTTGAATTGAATTGAATTGAATTGAGAGAGAGAGAGACAGAGAGACAGAGAGAGAGACAGAGAGAGACAGAGAGAGAGAGAGAAAGTATAAAAGGGGGTAACTTGAGATGAGAACCAGAGAAATAAACAGCATGAAAGACGTTATTCAGTGTGGCTAAAGTTCAAAGTCAGCGCTCACAGTAACATACCCCAACATGAAGAAGCAGAACACTGAGGGGGAAATTATGCCTTTGATTTGATCTGATGTGAGTTCTCATTGCAGTCTCATTTAATGTTATACACTTGAGGTTCCCCATCGTCTCCTTACATTCTGCTTTTACATCGCCGAGGTTTTCTCATGGCGTCTAAGACTTTGGCTATCCTTTAAATGTGGTCAAAAATGCATTCATTTGGATTGAAATGAGAGATTTCAGAGCCACAATCAGTTTAAACAGACCAACCTAACCCACCAATAAAATATAACTTTAATGAGAAATAACAGTTCATTTTGGTAACATTTCTGGTCATTGAACATTACAGCAAATAGTCAATGTATATACTTGCCATATGTAGACTTTTACTACTCAATCTAATTGGTTACAGATTTAGTTATTTTCATTGTACACATCCTCGGATGTTGGATTCAAAACATCATGACTGGAACTGAATTGAACCCGATATAATATAAACATTGGGTATACAAAACATGTTTTCCCATGACATAGACTGACCAAGTGAAAACTAGGATCCCTTATTGATGATATTATTCATCTGTGTCAGACAATACCTTTAGTGCAACAGTAAACAAATCAGGAGAAAACAAACTCCGCGAACCTACAGCAGAGGTTTTCGAAAGAACTTTGTAGGCACAGTAAGTCTTGCGTAATGTTTGCGAAGTCTGCCCACGAGAGATTATAGACACAGTCACAGCTAAGCATACCCTTAGCATACCCTTATTACACATGTATCTCTTACTGAATAGAACACACCAATGAACTAATCATATATCCAGATAATATTATGCTATTCTAATTACTTACTGCATATGTCATTTTTTATAAGCATGTCAGACAACACTGGGTATATTTATACCCCTGTCATTCATGCTATTTGTGTGTAAAGTGCAGGGTTGGGTAGGTTACTTTCTAAATGTAATCTGTTACAGTTACTAGTTACCTGTCCAAAATTGTCATCGGTAACTTTTGGATTACCCAAACTCAGTAATGTAATCGGATTACATTCAGTTACTTTTAAATTACTTTCCCCTTAAGAGGCATTAGAAGAAGACAAAAAATGTATGTTACCAATTGAACCACATCTATTGCAGGATAAATCAATGTAAAGTTTACATAGCTGGCATATATGGATGTTACATTTTACTTTATGGGTTGGTTATGTAGGCTTCTTCTAACCCATCACTTTCTACTACATATAATAATACGATTCAATTATATCCTTACATTAAAAACCAAGGTCTGTCAGAATTACAGTTATTATAATAAATGTTATACCCCTTGATCTTCAAGAATAGGACTTGGAAATATGGAAGTATAGATTAGCCATAATGTTTTACCTGAGCACCAAAATTAAGGACTTATTAGCCAGCCCTACTCTGTTGTTTATGATTTTGTTGTCATGGTGAACTGATTGGGCTCATTGATTCGAGTTGAAAAATGAATGCTGTGCTCATGGAATGGCATGCTTTGATCAATAATAAATTATATCTGTGTCGCCGTAGACTACACCACTGCAGTCGTCCTTACCTCCAAGAGTTTATTCAAGTTGGATAATCTTCGGATGCCGACAGTAGTCACACCATTAGAAGACATATCTTTGACTGTAGCCTACAAAAGCCTATTCCTGCTCTTTTCCCACGAGCCATCAAACACATTTGGTGTGTCGTCATAGTGGTCTTTGACTTGTGGTCAGACTCGCTCAGGTAGAACAAACTTAAATTTGAGCCTTTTTTCAATGCTGATTTGACTGTCATTAAGAAAACAGAGAAGTGTCAAAGATTTGTTTGTCGTAAACATCCTTTCTGAATGTAATCCTTGAAGTAATCATCTAGTTTTTCAAAAGTATCTGTAATCCGATTACAATTTTTTTGCTTGTAACTTTACGGATTACAGTTACCGTGTTTTGCAATCCCTTACATGTAACGGACTTCCCCAACACGGGTTAAGTGGATGTTCAGACTGTTGGCTCATGGAGCGTAGAGTCTATATTGAACTTCCCCAGATTTCCTCCTGCTCCCACACTTCAGTCCAGCCTTGTGGTTCAGTGTCACACCCACACTGTTGAAAATGTAGATAGATGGAGCGAGATAGGGGGTGTGTGTGTGTATGATAGAGAGAGAGAGAGAGAGAGAGAGAGAGAGAGAGAGAAAAAGAGAGAGAGAGAGAGAGAGAGAGAGAAATGTTTCTGAGAGATGAAATGAGGATAGAGAGAGATAAAAAAAACTGAAATGTGACAGGGAGTGATGGGAGGCAAAGCATCAGATGGTGAAAAGAAAGGAAAACGGGGAATAACCTTTAAGCCACTCTCAGATTTTCACTTACAGCTGTTTCCTGAGAGCTGAGAAAAGGATACACAGGCAATTAGGGAGAGGTTGGGAAACACTCATAGTGGAAGAGAGAGACTGGTATGGAAACACTCATAGTGGAAGAGAGAGACTGGTATGGAAACACTCATAGTGGAAGAGAGAGACTGGTATGGAAACACTCATAGTGGAAGAGAGAGACTGGTATGGAAACACTCATAGTGGAAGAGAGAGACTGGTATGGAAACACTCATAGTGGAAGAGAGAGACTGGTATGGAAACACTCATAGTGAAAGAGAGAGACTGTATGGAAACACTCATAGTGGAAGAGAGAGACTGGTATGGAAACACTCATAGTGAAAGATAGAGACTGGTATGGAAACACTCATAGTGAAAGAGAGAGACTGGTATGGAAACACAACACTCATAGTGGAAGAGAGAGACTGGTATGGAAACACTCATAGTGAAAGAGAGAGACTGGTATGGAAACACTCATAGCGGAAGAGAGAGACTGGTATGGAAACACTCATAGTGAAAGAGAGAGACTGGTATGGAAACACTCATAGTGGAAGAGAGAGACTGGTATGGAAACACTCATAGTGGAAGAGAGAGACTGGTATGGAAACACTCATAGTGGAAGAGAGAGACTGGTATGGAAACACTCATAGTGGAAGAGAGAGACTGGTATGGAAACACTCATAGTGGAAGAGAGAGACTTGTATGGAAACACTCATAGTGGAAGAGAGAGACTGATATGGAAACACTCATAGTGGAAGAGAGAGACTGGTATGGAAACACTCATAGTGGAAGAGAGAGACTGGTATGGAAACACTCATAGTGGAAGAGAGAGACTGGTATGGAAACACTCATAGTGAAAGAGAGAGACTGGTATGGAAACACTCATAGTGGAAGAGAGAGACTGATATGGAAACACTCATAGTGGAAGAGAGAGAGACTGGTATGGAAACACTCATAGTGGAAGAGAGGATCTGGTATGGAAACACTCATAGTGAAAGAGAGAGACTGTATGGAAACACTCATAGTGGAAGAGAGAGACTGGTATGGAAACACTCATAGTGAAAGATAGAGACTGGTATGGAAACACTCATAGTGAAAGAGAGAGACTGGTATGGAAACACAACACTCATAGTGGAAGAGAGAGACTGGTATGGAAACACTCATAGTGAAAGAGAGAGACTGGTATGGAAACACTCATAGCGGAAGAGAGAGACTGGTATGGAAACACTCATAGTGAAAGAGAGAGACTGGTATGGAAACACTCATAGTGGAAGAGAGAGACTGGTATGGAAACACTCATAGTGGAAGAGAGAGACTGGTATGGAAACACTCATAGTGGAAGAGAGAGACTGGTATGGAAACACTCATAGTGGAAGAGAGAGACTGGTATGGAAACACTCATAGTGGAAGAGAGAGACTTGTATGGAAACACTCATAGTGGAAGAGAGAGACTGATATGGAAACACTCATAGTGGAAGAGAGAGACTGGTATGGAAACACTCATAGTGGAAGAGAGAGACTGGTATGGAAACACTCATAGTGGAAGAGAGAGACTGGTATGGAAACACTCATAGTGAAAGAGAGAGACTGGTATGGAAACACTCATAGTGGAAGAGAGAGACTGATATGGAAACACTCATAGTGGAAGAGAGAGAGACTGGTATGGAAACACTCATAGTGGAAGAGAGGATCTGGTATGGAAACACTCATAGTGGAAGAGAGAGAGACTGGTATGGAAACACTCATAGTGGAAGAGAGAGACTGGTATGGAAACACTCATAGTGGAAGAGAGAGACTGGTATGGAAACACTCATAGTGGAAGAGAGGATCTGGTATGGAAACACTCATAGTGGAAGAGAGAGAGACTGGTATGGAAACACTCATAGTGGAAGAGAGAGACTGGTATGGAAACACTCATAGTGGAAGAGAGAGACTGGTATGGAAACACTCAAATCAAATCAAATTTTATTTGTCACATACACATGGTTAGCAGATGTTAATGCGAGTGTAGCGAAATGCTTGTGCTTCTAGTTCCGACAATGCAGTAATAACCAACAAGTAATCTAACTAACAATTCCAAAACTACTGTCTTATACACAGTGTAAGGGGATAAAGAATATGTACATAAGGATATATGAATGAGTGATGGTACAGAGCAGCATAGGCAAGATACAGTAGATGGTATCGAGTACAGTATATACATATGAGATGAGTATGTAAACAAAGTGGCATAGTTAAAGTGGCTAGTGATACATGTATTACATAAGGATGCAGTCGATGATATAGAGTACAGTATATACGTATGCATATGAGATGGATAATGTAGGGTAAGTAACATTATATAAGGTAGCATTGTTTAAAGTGGCTAGTGATATATTTACATCATTTCCCATCAATTCCCATTATTAAAGTGGCTGGAGTTGAGTCAGTGTCAGTGTGTTGGCAGCAGCCACTCAATGTTAGTGGTGGCTGTTTAACAGTCTGATGGCCTTGAGATAGAAGCTGTTTTTCAGTCTCTCGGTCCCAGCTTTGATGCACCTGTACTGACCTCGCCTTCTGGATGATAGCGGGGTGAACAGGCAGTGGCTCGGGTGGTTGATGTCCTTGATGATCTTTATGGCCTTCCTGTGACATCGGGTGGTGTAGGTGTCCTGGAGGGAAGGTAGTTTGCCCCCGGTGATGCGTTGTGCAGACCTCACTACCCTCTGGAGAGCCTTACGGTTGTGGGTGGAGCAGTTGCCGTACCAGGCGGTGATACAGCCCGCCAGGATTCTCTCGATTGTGCATCTGTAGAAGTTTGTGAGTGCTTTTGGTGACAAGCCGAATTTCTTCAGCCTCCTGAGGTTGAAGAGGCGCTGCTGCGCCTTCTTCACGATGCTGTCTGTGTGAGTGGACCAATTCAGTTTGTCTGTGATGTGTATGCCGAGGAACTTAAAACTTGCTACCCTCTCCACTACTGTTCCATCGATGTGGATAGGGGGGTGTTCCCTCTGCTGTTTCCTGAAGTCCACAATCATCTCCTTAGTTTTGTTGACGTTGAGTGTGAGGTTATTTCCCTGACACCACACTCCGAGGGCCCTCACCACTCATAGTGGAAGAGAGAGACTGGTATGGAAACACTCATAGTGAAAGAGAGAGACTGGTATGGAAACACTCATAGTGGAAGAGAGAGACTGATATGGAAACACTCATAGTGGAAGAGAGAGACTGGTATGGAAACACTCATAGTGGAAGAGAGAGACTGGTATGGAAACACTCATAGTGGAAGAGAGAGACTGGTATGGAAACACTCATAGTGGAAGAGAGAGACTGGTATGGAAACACTCATAGTGAAAGAGAGAGACTGGTATGGAAACACTCATAGTGAAAGAGAGAGACTGGTATGGAAACACTCATAGTGGAAGAGAGAGACTGGTATGGAAACACTCATAGTGGAAGAGAGAGACTGGTATGGAAACACTCATAGTGACAGAGAGAGACTGGTATGGAAACACTCATAGTGAAAGAGAGAGACTGGTATGGAAACACTCATAGTGAAAGAGAGAGACTGGTATGGAAACACTCATAGTGGAAGAGAGAGACTGGTATGGAAACACTCATAGTGGAAGAGAGAGACTGGTATGGAAACACTCATAGTGAAAGAGATAGACTGGTATGGAAACACTCATAGTGAAAGAGAGAGACTGGTATGGAAATACTCATAGTGGAAGAGAGAGACTGGTATGGAAACACTCATAGTGGAACAGTGATATACAGTTCATTATTCCTAGTGGCTGTCTTTATTATGTTGCTATACCATTCATCTCTAATCTGTTTCTCTCTCTGTAACCATATGTTTGGCACAGGACCTTTCTGTCGCCGTGGCAATGGGGCTATGCAGGCATGGGCCTCCAAGTGCCAAGCCCTGTTGGCTGGTGATCTTCCTGGCGAGGGTAGGGAAGTTGGAGCTGGAGCCTGGAGGGTGCATGCGGACAGGAAATGAGGCCGCAAGCAAGGAATTATGGGATTGGCAAGCACCCCAAAACCACCATAAATGAAAGAGGCTCAGAGCAAAAGGGATGGTGTTGAAATAGCCTGCATACTGTAGGAATCTGTTCTGTGTGTATCTGCCTAAGATCTGAGATCTGTCTCTGATCTAAATACGTTTTATTTTACAACTCATTTATTTTTCTCCCAAATTTTACTGTCATTCTATTTTTGTAAACATTGCTATACAATGTCCAAATGTTCATGTCCTTCATCGACTTTACTCATCTGTGGCATCCTTGTTCAAAGTAAAACCTCAACAGAAGGACGCCAGGGGACTGTCTGCAAAAAAGGTTCCCCCGACCACATGCAGACACCTCCCACTATCCACCTGCAGAGGGCAGACTAACTCTACTGAGCAGGGACTGTAAACGGCTTTATACTGGTACATTGATTACAGTTGAGAGATTAGGGAAAAGATGATCAGGGTTTTGCGGTGTTATATTATTCACATGCAGCCCATAGGTTTATGCTGTCTAATTCACAAGTGAATATGGCCTGAACATAGTTCATCTCCATGGGTTAAATAACTGACTACATGTAAAATGCTTAAAAAAACATGATATATTTTTATAGTTAATCCTTACATTCAACATTTCATAATTCTTAAACAGTTCTCGGAAGAACTACACTGAGTAATGACTGTGTTAGTCTATAAATGAACATGAGTGTGGAAAATGTCGTTGTCATGACCATCTCTAAACTTTAGAGAGAGTCTGCTAAAGAGAGGGAGTTGATGGGATTTGTTGAGTACATCCCTGCTGTACTCTGTGCTCTGTGTATCTGTCTGTCTGTGGACTGGCTGTGTGTCACTTGCTGGTTACATTCTGTGTTGGCGTGTTGTGTTAGTGGCTCAACACATGTTATTACACAGACCTCAACAAACCACAGACAGACAGAGGGAGTGAGGGGTGAGAGAGAGGGTCAGAGAGAGAGAGGGGGTGAGAGGGAGAGGCGACAGAGAGAGAGAGAGAGGAAGGGGGCGAGAGAGAGTGTCACGACTTCCGCCGAAGTTGGCTCCCCTGCCTGTTCGGGTGGTGCTCGGCGGTCGTCGTCACCGTCCTACTAGCCACTACCGATCCCTTTTTCGTTTGTCTGTTGGTTTTGTCTTATTAGTTTCACCTGTGTGTATTTTAGTTTAATTAGCGTCCTTATATATAGTAGGTTCTCTCACCCCTTTGTGCGGGATTGTTTTTGTTACTCTGTTGTATGGTGGTTTTCGTGTGGTTATTCTCCGGACTATTTTGGTCCTGTGTTTGGGCTGGTCAATCGTATGCGCCCTGTGTGTTGGCGTGACCGTTTTTGTGCGCCGGAGAATAAATTGACAATCTACTGCTCCCTGCTCTCTGCGCCTGATTCCACCCACCACTCCTAGTAAATCGTGACAGAGAGTGTCAGAGGGCAGAGAGTGCACCAAAGGTGGGAGGGAAATTAAATTAAATCTGTGACTGATCAAATATAGATGAAAAGCAAGAAATCATAGGAAAATGAAAGAGTGAATGTGTCCCAGTAAAAAGTACAGGTGTTTAACTCAGACATGATGAGGGGTAGAACCAGGACTAGGATTATTATAAGAGAAATTCAACTATAAAGTTCAGGACTAGGATTATTATAAAACCTGTTATGCCCTACATAGACACAGAAATTCAGCTATAAAGATCAAGTATAGATTCCAAAAAAGAGAAGACAAACTGAGCTCAGAGTTGATTGTGGATAATTAGTGGGGAGCCTATAGCCAAAGGAAAGGAACTCCACAGAGGAGAAAAGTACTGTTGTGCTGAGGAATGAAAAAAGAGAGAAAGAGAGAGGGAGTGAATAAGATTGAGAATTATTTATAGATGAGCGGACTGTTGCATTTACGTCTTTGTGGTTATGCATAACAATCACTATGGGGATTTGGTTCTAAAACAGATTGCAAAGGGCAGAGTTTGCCTGTCCACTGCTTTCATGTCATTGAACTCACCACCCTTTTATGAAAGCCATGATTCTTTATGTGAATGTGCAATTTTATGTACAGTACCAGTCAAAAGTTTGGATACACCTACTCATTCAAGGGTTTTTCTTTATTTTTTATTATTTTCTACATTGTAGAATAATAGTGAAAACGTCCAAACTATGAGATAACACATATGGAATCATGTAGTAAACCAAAAAAGTGTTAAACAAATTAAAATATATTTTATATTTAAGATTATTCAAAGTAGATTCCACTAAACGTTCCCCTAAAGAGACACAGTGGCATAAGATTCCAGAATTATAATTGACTAGCGCCAAATACATTGGTTTATAGGATAATGGACATCAAGAGCATAAACTAGTTGACTACACTAGACCTATGTCGACAGAGGAGTTAGAGACACCTGTGACTGCTTTTAAATGTTAGCTTGTGGTGAGATTAGGGCTGGGCAATATCGCTT
Source organism: Oncorhynchus kisutch (assembly GCF_002021735.2). Classification (NCBI taxonomy): domain Eukaryota; kingdom Metazoa; phylum Chordata; class Actinopteri; order Salmoniformes; family Salmonidae; genus Oncorhynchus; species Oncorhynchus kisutch. Next base: position 60,097,547 of record NC_034183.2, read on the forward strand.
AAAAACTCATATCTCGTTTTTTTCAAACTCATGGGCGATTAACGATATACAATACCAGTCAAAGGTTTGGACACACCGACTCATTCAAGGGTTTTTCTTTGTTTTTACTATTTTTTACATTGTATAATAATAGTGAAGACATCAAAACTATGAAATAACACATATGGAATCATGTAGTAACCAAAAAAGTGTCAAACAAATCAAAATTATATTTTAGATTTGAGATTCTTCAAAGTAGCCACCCTTTGCCTTGATGACAGCTTTGCCCACTTTTGGCATTCTCTCAACCAGCTTCACCTGGAATGCTTTTCCAACAGTCTTGAAGGAGTTCCCACATATGCAGAGTACTTGTTGGATGCTTTTCCTTCACTCTGCTGTCCAACTCATCCCAAACCATCTCAATTGGGTCGAGGTCGGGTGATTGTGTACGCCAGGTCATCTGATGCAGCACTCCATCACTCTCCTTCTTGGTCAAATAGCCCTTACTCAGCCTGGAGGTGTGTTTTGGGTCATTGTCCTGTTGAAATAAAAATGATAGCCCCATTAAGCGCAAACCGCTGCAGAATGCTGTGGTAGCCATGCTGGTTAAGTGTGCCTTGAATTCTAAATAAATCACAGACAGTGTCACCAGCAAAGCAACCCACACCATCACACCTCCTCCTCCATGCTTCACGTCGGAAACACACTTGCAGAGATCATCCTTTTCACCTACTCTGCGTCTCACAAAGACATAGTGGTTGGAACCAAATATCTCAAATTTGGACTCATCAGACCAAAGGACAGATTTGCTGGTGTTTCTTGGCCCAAGCAAGTCTCTTCTTATTATTGGTGTCCTTTAGTAGTGATTTCTTTGCAGCAATTCTACCATGAAGGCCTGATTCATGCAGTCTCCTCTGAACAGTTGATGTTCACATAATGTATGTCTGTTATTTGAACTCTGTGAAGCATTTATTTGGGCTGCAATCTGAGGTGTGCAGTTAACTCTAATGAATTTATCCTCTGCAGCAGAGGTAACTCTGGGTCTTCCTTTCCTGTGGCGGTCCTCATGAGAGCCAGTTTCATCATAGCGCTTGATGGTTTTTGCGACTGCACTTGAAGAAACTTTCAAAGTTCTTGACATTTTCCAGATTGACTGACCTTCATGTCTTAAATAATGATGGACTGTTGTTTCTCTTTGCTTATTTGAGCTGTCCTTGCCATAATATGGACTTGGTCTTCTCCCAAATAGGGCTACCTTCTGTATACCACCCCTACCTTGTCACAACACAACTGATTGGCTCAAACACATTAAGAAGGAAAGAAATTTCACAAATTATCTTTTAACAAGGCACACCTGTTAATTGAAATGCATTCCAGGTGACAACCTCATGAGGCTGGTTGAGAGAATGCCAAGAGTGTGCAAAGCTGCCATCAAGGCAAAGGGTGGCTACTTTGAACAATCTTAATCTAAAATATATTTTGATTTGTTTAACACTTTTTTGGTTACTACATGATTCCATATGTGTTATTTCAAAGTGTTGATGTCTTCACTATTATTTTACAATATAGAAAATAGTCAAATAAAGAAAAATCCTTGAATGAGTAGGTGTGTCCAAACTTCTCTGCATGTGTCTCTGTGTGTGTACTGTTCACATTTGACACCATATGTTATCCTGTCTTGTGTCAGTGTATCTCTGTTACAGTGAATGTGTGTGTTTGTGAATGTACCAAACGTGTGATTAAATCCACGTACAGGATGTGACTGTACTGTCTGTTTAGGTATTTGATATGTCTGAGTGTGTATGTACGTACCTCAAACTGCTGACAGGGTAGAATGAGTGTTGGCATTGTGCAGGACAGTTTGTTGATATTGGTACTGAGGAAGTGTAGGGAAACTGAAGCAAGAGAGACTGAGATTACTTAAAAAGAGAACGTTGGATAGTGATCTCAGACAAGGAATAGAATTAGATTAAACTGTGGAATGCAGACAGAACTATACTCACGCACACATACTGTATGCATACACGCACACACGCACTTTTCAAAGTCTACCTCTCTCCTTGACTGACCCCACTTATTGATACAATTAACCCCATCCTTGAATAAACCTTAACAGCTTGCACATGTATCCTATACACAGACATGCTGTCACGTTGACAAATCCAAACCGTTGTCTAGCGAGCCCAAACATCCAGGAACACCACATTATGGTAAGTATTATGAAAACAAGTATTATCATAATTGTTGACAAAGCTGCACAGAGATATTGCTGTAATAAATAGTTTTTCCTTCTTGAGTTTGTATAATTCACAAAGGGCGTATACAAGAGAATGTAGAGCAATTCATTTCAAAGGGAATGGCAGACAAAACACAATGAATTAATTCAGGAAATAATTTATAATTGGTGTTTAAGTAATAACCTGTTGGGCGGTGGAGAGAGAGATGTTTGGATTTGGCATTGTTCAGCTAGCTGCCTGTTCCTCCTTCCCACTGACAGTTAGAGGAGACGTGTTTGTTGCTGAGATGTGGGACTGAATAAACATACTTTATTGGCTAAGCAAGAGGAGAAATAGCAAACATCAAAATAACAACTCTGGCATAACAAGTATCTGTCATGAATGCATATTCTACAAGAGCCAGATGAAATGTTAAACCTAAACCTGAACCTACTTTACAGTTCTGATGAATTGAAGCGTTAACTTAGCAAACTTTCACTCCACCCTGCACAAGGCCCACGCAGGCTTGTCACAGGCCAGCGAGGGACTGGGACAGTAGTGGGACCAATGTTGGCTCATAGGGAGACGGTCTTAAGTAATGTCTGCATACGTCCAGTCTTGTAACATCCCCCACTGGACGACGTATTGGTGGAGCTACGGCATGATATCACACTGTTGTTTACTGTTTGTATTTCCTCATTTCATTGAGTCATTTTATAAATGTGTCTGCAGCTAAATGTGTCTACTGTCTTCTAATAACTTAAGACAGTGAATCATAGCAACGACTATTACAAAAATATGTTGGAAAAATAGCTGGAAAAACACAAGTGTTGGCCAATATAGGCTTTACTATAGAAGCTTGGTTATGGGTTTGGGTTTGGAGTGAATGTTAGCCCAGTGTTTTTGTGGGTTCTGTTCTCCCACTGACCAGAAAACCAGCCGATAGAGCCCCAATGTAGAGCTATACCTGTTAGACAGCTTCAAAGAGAGAGAAGACTGTCTTGAGTGTGAATGTTTTGAGACCTGATGTGTTGGGTTACGGTAATCTAACTTCCACATTGAGTGTGTGGCATTGTCAAGAAAACAATTTCTCTCTCCCTCTCACTATGACTGTCACTGGGTCTTGGTCCAGACGCTGGCTTTAGAGCCAGACACACAGGTGCACTATGTTAGTCACAACTGGACCCGTCGGCTCGGGTGACTGTCTCTCATCCTGTTTTTCATTTAGACAGTAGTTTTCAGTGCAGGGTGCATCTGGCACAGTTTGTTTTGTGGCTTTTCTTTTGGAATGACATCCAGAACATTTCTCTTGAGGTAAATATTTAGATTGTAAAAAGACAGAGGGTGATAGGTGAAAACAGGTCAGCAATTGCATAAGAGAGAGTAAGAGAGAGTAAGAGCGTGTAAGAGAGAGTGAGAGAGAGTAAGAGAGAGTAAGAGCGTGTAAGAGAGAGTAAGAGCGTGTAAGAGAGAGTAAGAGCGTGTAAGAGAGAGTGAGAGAGAGTAAGAGAGGGAGAGAGAGAGTAAGAGAGGGAGAGAGAGAGTAAGAGCGTGTAAGAGAGAGTGAGAGAGAGTAAGAGACTGAGAGAGAGAGTAAGAGAGGGAGAGAAAGAGTAAGAGCGCGTAAGAGAGAGTAAGAGCGTGTAAGAGAGAGTGAGAGAGAGTAAGAGAGAGTAAGAGCGTGTAAGAGAGAGTGAGAGAGAGTAAGAGAGGGAGAGAGAGCAGAGAAAAGACAAGAGGAGAGAGAGGGGGAAATATACCGCTAGTTTAGAGTAAAGACAAAGGGAAAAAGCATGGACACTGCTGTCAATATTTCCATGCTCTCACTCTCTCCATTTCTTTCCGTTTCCCGCCTACTCTCTCTTTCTGCCTCTGTCTTTCTGTCTCTCCCCTAGATGTTTTGAAAAAAATATCTAAATCAAACAAGACTATCTTGGCACTGTAATGAGCTGGCCGTGTTCCAAAGCACTTCGATAAATATAAATACCAGTGAAAGCAAGACAAAAATAACATAAATACACACATATGCTCGCTCTCATGTTTGTCTTGTTGCATTTCTCTCTCTCTTATGATCCCTCTCCCTTTTCTTTCAGCCTCTCTCCTTCCTGTTGATGTTTGTAGAAGGAAATAGGATCTTTAATATTGCCAACTTCAGCACAACCGCTCATGCCCAGTGTTGTAACCCTAATATGACCACATCACTAGCCCTGTAACCAGAGCGCCAAACGTCTGTTTGACAACCTGTGCCTACGCCCCTGCCTTAATTTTGACTGTGCCTTCAGAAAGTATTCATACCCCTTGACTTATTCTACATTTTACAGCCTGAATTCAAAATGGATTAAATAGATGTTATCTCTCTGTGTTACAGCCTGAATTCAAAATGGATTAAATAGATGTTATCTCTCTGTGTTACAGCCTGAATTCAAAATGGATTAAATAGATGTTATCTCTCTGTGTTACAGCCTGAATTCAAAATGGATTAAATAGATGTTATCTCTCTGTGTTACAGCCTGAATTCAAAATGGATTAAATAGATGTTATCTCTCTGTGTTACAGCCTGAATTCAAAATGGATTAAATAGATGTTATCTCTCTGTGTTACAGCCTGAATTCAAAATGGATTAAATAGATGTTATCTCTCTGTGTTACAGCCTGAATTCAAAATTGATTAAATAGATGTTATCTCTCTGTGTTACAGCCTGAATTCAAAATGGATTAAATAGATGTTATCTCTCTGTGTTACAGCCTGAATTCAAAATGGATTAAATATATGTTATCTCTCTGTGTTACAGCCTGAATTCAAAATGGATTAAATAGATGTTATCTCTCTGTGTTACAGCCTGAATTCAAAATGGATTAAATAGATGTTATCTCTCTGTGTTACAGCCTGAATTCAAAATGGATTAAATAGATGTTATCTCTCTGTGTTACAGCCTGAATTCAAAATGGATTAAATAGATGTTATCTCTCTGTGTTACAGCCTGAATTCAAAATGGATTAAATAGATGTTATCTCTCTGTGTTACAGCCTGAATTCAAAATGGATTAAATAGATGTTATCTCTCTCGCCGATCTACACACAATACCTCACAATGACAGAGTGAAAATGTTTTAAGAATTTTTTGGGAATTTCAAATTTGTTGAAATGAAAATACAGAAATAACCAATTTACATAAGTATTCACACCCCTGAGTCAATACTTTGTAGAAGCACATTTGGCAGTGATTATAGCTGTGAGTCTTTCTGGGTAAGTCTCTATGAAGGGTGTTTCACCCTTGGTCCCTTTCGGTCAATTGTTGTGAATTTAGTGCGGTTTGCTTAACTTTGTGTGCAGTAAAAACACTCCAAAGGAACTCAGACCACTCAAATAAACTCCGAAGAGAACCTAACTGAGAGTTCAGTTCGCTTAAATTCCGTGGTCCGGTTCCCCTTTTTAGGGCAATGTGAACACAAAGCTCCACAGGTTCGCTTGTAATTAATCCCGCACCACACACTAACCTACCCTGCCATAGCCACTCACATTGCTGCCACAAAAGAAAGATAATAATGTTGGGCATGTTCGCGGAAAATACGTGTGCTGTTTTTGGAAATTGCTTAGCGACTGTCAAGGATGCACAGACATTCCAAAATATATGTGGAGTTTTTAGTTCAGATTATTTGTTTTGAATATGTAATATGTAGGCTAAAAGGGCTTCACAAACTGTTTGATCGATTGTGGGGTTTGAATAGCGTAGGAAGACAAAACTATACCTGGTAAGAATCACAACATAAAGTTCAAAATCTATTCTAGCTCTTAAAGGGGCAGTAGCCTACATTAGGTGTACATTTTCCAATTATAGCATTATTTAATCTGCATTTATTATTCTGCTATTTATTCTGTTACCAATCAAATGTGCATATTAATAGTATCTTCTGATTACACTTATTCTGTCTCACCTTTGAACTAAATGCTATCTATTAGCTTCCAAAATGTAAGTAGGTATATGGTAGAGTATATCTAGCTGTCCAATAACACATTCTGATGTGGAATGGCTTATCCTGCAGTTTGTAAAACCCACAGGGCACTGAGGGAATGTTGGAAAAAGATCTTGGTTCCTTTCTAAACATAGCAATGAGAATGCAAAGAGGATTTGGACCACAAAATAGGTGAAGTGAACTGGAAAAATAGTTCAAATCAATGCAAATTTTATTGGTCACATACACATGGTTAGCAGATGTTAATGTGAGTGTAGCGAAATGCTTGTGCTTCTAGTTCCAACAGTGCAGTAATATCTAACAAGTAATCTAACAATTCCCCAACAACTACCTAATGCACACAAATCTAAAGGGATGAAATAAGAATATGTACATATAAATATATGGATGAGCGATGGCCGAGCGGCATAGGCAAGATGCAATAGATGGTATAAGATACAGTATATACATATCAGATGAGTAATGTAAGATATGTAAACATTATTAAAGTGGCATTGTTTAAAGGGACTAGTGAGTCTCTATGTAGGCAGCAGCCTCTCTGAGTTAGTGATTGCTGTTTAGCAGTCTGATGGCCTTGAGATAGAAGTTGTTTTTCAGTCTCTCGGTCCCAGCTTTGATGCACCTGTACTGACCTCGCCTTCCGGATGGTAAGCGGGGTGAACAGGCAGTGAACAGGCAGCTGAGTCCTCATTCAAAGGCAAAGGCAGTGTGATTACAACGAGAACTGAGATCTAGCTCTTTAAACATTTTTTTCACTTTAAAGAGGACTGATATAGGTTATTTTAAAGAGGACTATATGTGAAAACCATAATAAGAGATTTCCACACCTGGATTGTGCAACATTTGCCCAATATTATTTTTTTTTTATTCAAGCACTGTCAAATTGATTGTTCATCATTGCTAGACAACCATTTCCAGGTCTTGCCATATATTTTCAAGTAGATTTAAGTCAAAACTGGAACATTCACTGTCTTCTTGGTAAGCAACTCCAGTGTAGATTTGGCTTGTTTTAGGTTATTGTCTTGCTGAAAGGTGAATTGTTGGAAAGCAGACTGAACCAGGTTTTCTTCTTGTATTTTGCCTGTGCTTAACTCCGTTCTGTTTATTTTTTATCCTGAAAAACTCCCCAGTCCTGAACGATTAGAAGCATACCCATAACATGATGCTGTCACGGGTAACTTGGTGCGTGAGGGAAGAATCAGGCGCAGAGAGCATATAGTTCCACAGGAAGACGTGCACTTTTAATATCGCACTGAGAATAATGCCCAGCAACACAGGGCGAGGAAAATGTGGACCAACCCAACACACAGGGTACCAGGTCCAGAGCACGAACACCGAAAAACATACACACGTAACATATGAGTAATCCCGCATGAAACAAGGGTGGGTAAACGTACTATAAATAAGGAAGCCCATCAAGCACACAAATAGACACAGGTGCAACTAATAAGACAAAACAAACAGACAACGAAAAAAGCTTTTCATTTTTTATTAATTTGTAAACATTTTCAAAAACATAATTCCACTTTGACATCGTGGGTATGGTGTGTAGGCCACTGACAAAACATCTACATTTGATCCATTTTAAAATTCAGACTGTAACACAATCACATGTGGGAAAAGTCAAGGGGTGTGAATACTTTCTGAAGGCACTGTATCTGTCTGGCTCTTCACCTTCTGTTTGTTTCCCTTTGGGCAGGTCTGGTTTCACTGAGTTATTCCTAGAACATTCCAACTTAACTGAGGTTACATAACTGAGATTGCATAAGGGATTTATATTCTCATCTGAGCTGAAATCTGAAGAGGTCATTACATACAACCAACTGTACAACTATACTCAAATAGTATACTCAAATAGTCCTAGATATGATTAGTATAATAAATGCATCACCCCACTATGCAGTTAAGAATGGGCTGATAGAAAGAAGAAGGGAGGAGAAAGAGAGAGGGAGGGCTGAGAAAGAGGGAGTAGGGGTAAACAGACGGGTGGGGGGAGAAGAGGTATAAAAGTATATAAGCCTTGCTATACAGAATAAAGAAATATCAACCAGAGAGAAAGACAGAGAGAGAGATTGTGAAAGAAACTTTACCAACAGAGTTGACACCATAACTACCTTCTTAGGGTAAGTACAACTATCTCATAGGTTTATAGCTACATAACAATATACTATCCACAATATACTAAAAACAAGATATACATTTGATATAGGTAACTTTGACTTAACTCTAACAGAAATCCCATAAAGGAGGTTAATGTTTAGGTGTAAATACTGGCTGTCACTTTTTGCAGCCGAGAATGAAGTGTAACTGTAAATAACAAAACAAACAGACTTTGATCCATTAAAATAGTAATACAGTGAGATGCATGGGTACAGCCTTCAGTTTGTTTGATGTTCTTCTGAGTGCTGAGTGAATAGGGGTCATTAGCCTGGTGGTGCAGTTTGGTGGGTGAGTAGCATCCTGCATGTGCCTTCCAGGTTGCAGACACGCATAAAAGGCTGCAGACGATGCTGTCAGCACCTCACTAACACAGACACACACACCCACTCCTTGATATCCTCGTAACCATTATGCCTGTAAGGTCTGTGAGCTCCCTCCCTGTGGGACAGCTGTACCCCATGCCTGGGGGGGGGGGGGGGGGTGACGTGTGCCGTTGGGTATGTAAAGGAGGGGCGTTGTACCAGGTTGTCATCCAAACCCTACAAACACAGGAGACGACAGAGAGGGTCTGCCATGGGGCACATGGATGTGGGTGAATGTGGGGGGGTTTGTTCGGAAGGTTGGGGTCTTGTTGACATCTGGGATGGCTATTTGTACAGGTGTCAGAAGCCTGGCAAGGTCACTGTGTGTGTGTGTGTGTGTGTGTGTGTGTGTGTGTGTGTTTGGTTTTCACCCAGACATAATGGGATCCGTCCAAAACATTGACTCAGGTTTGCCAAAAAAAACCTGGAAGCACCTGGATGATAATCAAGACTCTTGGAAGACTGTTCTAAAGACAGATGAGTCAAAAGTAAAACTTCTTGGACGACATGGGTGCTATTATGCCTGGAGAAAACCAAACACTGCATTCCACCTTACACCAACGGTCAAGCATAGTGGTGGTAGTGTGATGGTTTGGGGATGGATTGCTGCATCAGGACCTGAATGAATTGCCATAATAGAAGGAAACATGAATTCTGCTAAGTATCAGAGAATTCTACAGGAGAATGTCAGGCCTTCCGTCTGTGAGCAGAAGCTGTAGTGCAGCTGGGTCAACACACAATAACATCTACATGAACATGGCTAAAAAGTAACACATTTGAAGTTTTGGAATGGCCTACTCAAAGTCCAGACCTAATCCCAATTGAGATGTTGTGGCAGGACTTGAAACGAGCAGTTCATGGTTGAAAAGCAGTTAAAGCAGTTCTGCATGGAAGAGTGGGCCAAAATTCCTTCACAGTGGGGTGAGAGACTGATCAACAACTACAGGAAGCGTTTGGTTGGAGTCATTGCAGCTAAAAGTGGCACAACCAGTTGTTGAGTGTAAGGGGGCAATTACTTTTTTTACACAAGGGCACTGGGTGTTGCATAACTTTATTCATGAAATAAATGAAATATGAATGTAAATGTTTGGTTATTTGTTCACTCATGTTCCCTTTATCTACTATTAGGTTTTGGTTGAAGATCTGATAACATTCAGTAACATAAATATTCCAAAGTATAGAAAATGAGAAAGGGGTAAAGACATTTTCACACCCTCGTACGCCCATAGAAACCCTGTCTGTACTTCCTGTCTGTACATCACGAGGGACCTTCAAATCCAGTCACACAAAAATACCATTGGTTTTGGGAATTTGTTTTGACCTCTAATCTAGAAATACATACATGTATAGGCCTAGATATTACTATTTTTTGTTGACATTGAGAAATAGTGTGTAGTCAATGGATTTATGGCTGCGCTAACATGTACATGAACCCACATCCAGACCCATGTAGAATCTTTACCGCCAGTTCACTCGTTTTATAGCTCAGTCACAGTCCCTAACGTACAGTAACGTCATGCGCTCCCTCCATGCCTTCTTTCTCTCATGGTGGTGGTGGTATTATGACACATTTGAACATGTCTTCTCTCCAGCAGACCAAGAGACCGACAGACCGCCAGAGTGAGGATGAGGACTCTCCTCCAGTGTGTGGCCCTGTGTGTCACCATCTCTCTCTGTGTCTGCTACGGTACATTTCTACAAATCAACACTACGTCAATTCAGAATCTTTTTAGTAAACCTGGTGATCTACAGTCACAAATAACTTTCCCCTTCTTTTCCACAGATTCTCAAGAAAGCACGGAATCTTTTGAAGGTGATTGACCTTCAGATTCTTATGGCAGTAAAACATTCCCACACATTTGATGTATTATAAAAACACTATATTTGTATAGATTTTAAATTTTATTTCATCTGATTTAGAATTCCAGACTAACTAGGCCATTCGGTGAATTCAATATGATTTTGTCACTGAAATCTATATGCCCGCCCCTGTTGAGATGGGGGTAATTTCTTCTTATAAAATGGTTTAATTTAATTCCATTGCATTCCAGATGTGTTTGTCAGTCCATACCGAGCCAACTCATTCATCAACCCACAGAGTCCACAGAGGGGAAGTGCCTACAACACTCCATCAAGAGGCAGCACTTACAGGAGGTACCACACACATGATCACTGGCCTACACACAATACCCCATAATGTCAAAGCTGAAATGTCTTGAATCAATAACTATTCAACCCCTTGTTATGTTAAGCCAAAATAAGTTTAGGAGTAAAAATGTGCTAAAAAAGCCACATAATAAGTTGCACGGACTCACTCTGTGTGCAATAATAGGTTTTAACGTGATTTTTGATTGACTACCTCATCTCTTTACCTCACACATACAATTATTTGTAAGGTCCCTCAGTCGAGCAGTGAATTTCAAACCCAGATTCAACCACAAAGATCAGGGAGGTTTTCCAATGCCTCACAAAGAAGGGCACCTATTGGTAGATGTTGTTTTTCTGTTTTTAAAGCACACATTCAATATCCTTTGAGCATGGTGAAGTTATTAATTACACCTTGGATGGTGTATCAATACACACAGTCACTTCAAAAGATACAGGCGTCCTTCCTAACTCAGTTGCCGGAGAGGAAGGAAACTGCTCAGGGATTTCACAATGAGGCCAATGGTAACTTTAAAACAATGGCTGTGATAGGAGTAACTGAGGATGGATCAACAACATTGTAATTACTCCACAATACTAACCTAATTGACAAAGTGAAAAGAAGGACAGGACCCTGTACAGAATACAAATATTCCAAAACATGCATCATGTTTGCAAGGCACTAAAGCAATACTGAAAAACAAAACAATTAACTTTCTGTCCTGAATACATAGTGTTATGTTTGGGGCAAATCCAATACAACACATTACTGAGTACCACTCTCTGTATTTTCAAGTATAGTGGTGGCTGCATCATGTTATGGGTATGCATGTAATCGTTAAGGACTGGGGAGTTTTTCAGGATAAAACATTTACGGAATGGAGCTAAGCACAGTAAAAAAAATCCTAGAGGAAAACCTGCTTCCGTCTGCTTTCCACCAGACACTGAGAGATTATTTCACCTTTCAGCAGGACAATAACTTAAAACACAAGGCCAAATCTACACTGGAGTTGCTTACCAAGAAGACAGTGAATGTTCCTGAGTGACCATGTTTTGGCTCAAGGATGTGAATGCTTATGTAAATTGATATTTTTGTATTTAAATGCCAATATATTTGCTAACATTTCTAAAAACATGTTTTTAGAAAAAATATCAATTTAAACCATTTAGAATTCTGTCTGTAGCACAACACAATGTGTAAAAAGTCAAGGAATATGAATACTTTCTGGAGGCACTGTAGGCCTCTGTGTTCTTTGTTTACCTGTGTTTCATAATGGTTGACTGTGATTGTAGTTGACTTGTGTCTGTGTTTCAGAACAATGAAGTCTCCAGCGGAGAGGCGCTCGGAGACATGTGAGGACTACTCTCCCTGTCGCTTCTTGGCCCATCGCTATGGTTACCAGCTGGCCTATCAGAGATATTTTAGAGCCAGGAATCCAGGCACGACGGGGAGCCGTGGATTCTGAGTCCCTGTCCATCTTATCATAGCAATTATTCCTGCTATTGATTTGCTGTACGCTCATTCAACACACTCTGACATTACGTAACAGGATATTGGTTCGGTGATGTAACAGTAAAAGAGATGTGACAAATATATGAAAACATATCAGTAAATCAATTACGAATATAGTGAGCAATATTTATATAATTCAAGCTCCATTTATTGTATAACTTTATAGCCTACTCACAATCACCACACCCTCAAAGAAGAACTGCTTTCAGAAATCTGTGTTTGTGAAGATTAGCTTCACACCCACCTCCATTGTTCCCTTTTTCCATCCACACTAAGACAACAGTCTCTGTCCAACCCATATGTATTTATATGTATTAAAAAGTGTTTTTGAAGAGTTTCTTACATTCATTGTCTAAATCCTATGGTGTCACGATATTCCTCAGAGGGGCTTAGTAACCTTACTTGTGGGCTATAGAATTCCACCTCATTTGGTTCCACGTGTTACCAAATTTCAGCTGAATAGTATTTTGAATGGGGAGCAGATGTGTGAACGCTAGTAGCTGTCCCAGTTTGACCAGTGTGGTAGCAACAAATCAGAAAAATGTAGTGTGGAAAAAATAAAGGCTAAGGGAAGCTACATTTTTGCACCAGCATGACAATGTTTGCACCTGTTTTTAAACTGTAAGTGTAAATGATGTTCAAAGTCAGTTACTATCTGTTTATCCAATAGTTATCCCATAGTTTGTATGGCCTCATCTTCCACTTTTGGGATGTAAATGTATATATTTTTGGTCGTTTTTTCCCTAACTTTTGTAAATGGGAGCATCAATGGTATCAATAGAAAATGTTAATTTCCAGGTCACATACAAAAATAAGTAGTCAGCTGGTCACTGTTTTTGTAGACAAGACGCAGCTCCTTGCCCTACCATAAAAACCAGAGGTCATCTGAACACAGTGAATGTCAGTCTCTAGAAGACGAGAGAGAAACAAGCAGGACACTGGATCTGATCATGGCACACCCACGAACAGTGGTGTAAAGTACTTAAATAAACATATTTTCAAGTACTACTTAAGTCGTTTTTTGGGGTATCTGTACTTTACTTGACTATTTATATTTTTGACAACTTTTACTTCACTACATTCCTAAAGATAATATTGTACTTTCTACTCCATACATTTCCCCTGACAACCCAAAGTCCTCCCTACATTTTGAATGATTAGCAAAATTGTCAAATTCAGGCACTTATCAAGAGAACACATGGCCATCCCTACTGCCTATGGTCTGGCGGACTCACTAAACACAAATGCATCTTTTGTAAATAATGTGTGAGTGTTGGAGTGTGCCCCTGGCTATCCGTATATTGTAAAAACAAGAACATGGTGCCGTGAGCTTTGCTTATTATAAGGAATTTTAAATTATTTATACTTTTACTTTGATACTTAAATATATTTTAGCAATTCAATTTATTTTTGATACTTAAGTACATTTAAAACCAAATACTTTTAGACTTTTACTCAAGTAGTATTTTACTGGGTGACTTTCACTTTTACTTGCGTAACTTCCTATTAAGGTATCTATACTTTTACTCCAGTGTGATAATTGGGTACTTTTCTCACCACTTCCCAGGAACGGGCAAACACATTGATGCTTTTTTTGTGATTCTGCAGAACCAAAATGTTCATAATTAAGGCTTCGCTAGGATAGATTTCTGAACTTTGTCCCTACATGGAGGAACGACACCAGCACTGACCCAGACGCTGAAATTGCACCCCGCAATTTGGGGCCACTTCAGCGGCCCAGAAGTCCGCCTTGGAAAGAAACTGAGAGAGCAAAATATAGAGGGAAATTTCCCTTAAGAGTTGAGGTTTTTACATAACGCTACATTCTGCAATGCTGTCAAGCAATAATGTGCTACTTAATTAAGAAGTTGAACATGAGTGGGGAAAAGGTAACGACTAATAGAATAGAATGGAACAGAATATAATAGAATGGAGCAGAATAGAATAGAATGAAGCAGAATAGAAAATAATGGAGCAGAATAGAATCGAATGAAGCAGAATAGAAAATAACGGAGCAGAATAGAATGGAGCCGAATAGAATATAATTTTGTTCTACTTCAGTAGATGAACAATGTATGTGTTTTAGTTATTATATGCTTATCAATGCTCCATACAGGCACTGGATATTCCCGTCCATGTGTATTACTGGTGAATGAATACACAATCAACAATCAATCGAAAAATTGCTTTCAGTTTCTTCATATAGGAAATCACTGTGGTTTGTTATAAAAAAAAGCAAACCTCTGATCAAAAGTCTGTCACAAAATGACGGGTGGCGTTTTCTCTTCTTGTTCAAATAGTATCATCTGGTTTTATCAACCAGTGGTTAGTTAGTGGTTTGAATAGGATGTCGTGTGGGCATGCTGTAAAACTCGGACCTCTTGAGGTTGTCTGGTGGTACTGCACATTTAAAGGAGCGTTGTCTTTATACAGTGGGGTCTGAAATTATTGACACCCTTGATAAAGATGAGCGAAAATGACTGTATAAAATAAATAATTCAAATATTGAGCTGTATTCTATGCAAAAAAAATTGGGACATTTTCATTCTCTATTTTCATGTCATCCAACAAATGTAGACGCCTGGAGTTTGCTAAACAGCGTTGGCACTTGTATTGGAATCAGTGCTATGGTCAGATGACATGAAAATAGAGCTCTTTGGCCACGTACACCAGTGGTGGGTTTGGCGTAAAATTGAGAATGCATAAGCAGAAAAGAACCCCATACCAACTGTAAAATATGGTGATGGATCTTGAATGTTATGGGCTATTTTGCTTCCACTGGTCCTGGGGCCCTTGCTCAGGTCAACGTCATCATGAACTTTACCCAAGCACACGTCAACATCCACAAAGAAAGGGTTAATTGGCAACAAAATCAACATTTTGGAATGGCCATCTCAGTCTCTAAACTTGAAATCCATAGAAAACCTGTGGTTTAAATAGAAGAGGGCAGTCTATAAGCACAGATGAAGGATATCAAGGATCTGGAAGGATTATGTATGGAGGAATGGTCTAAGATCCCTCCCAATATGTTTTCCAACTCATAAAATAAAATGCCTCATTGCCATTATCCTAGTAAGGTGAGGTATTGAAAGGTATTGAAAACAGGGATGTCAATAGTTTTAACCCCTAACTTTTTGAGAAAAAAAGTATTACTTTAAACAAAATCTCTTTCTCTGAAGAATTGTATTAGCATTGGTGTAAAGTACTTAAGTTAAAAAAACTTTAAAGTACTACTTAAGCAGTTGTTGTGGGTATCTGTACTTTACTTTACTATTTACATTTTTGACAACTTTTACTTTTACTACAGTCCCAAGGAAAATTATGTAATTTTTACTCCATATATTTCCCCTGACACCCTAAAGTACTTGTTACATTTCAAATGCGCAGCAGGACAGGAAAATTTTCCAATTCACACACTTATCAAGAAAAAAAACCTGGTCCTCCCTACTGCATCTGATCTGGCAGACTCACTAAACACACATGCTATGTTTGTAAATTATGTCTGAGTGTTGGAGTGTGCCCCTAGCTATCCGTAAAAAAATCTAAATAGTGCCGTCTGGTTTGCTTCATATATAAGGAATGTGAAATTATTCATACTTTTACTTTTGATACTTAAGTATATTTTAGCAATTACATTTACTTTTGATACTTAAGTATATTTCAAACCAAATACTTTTAGACTTTTACTAAAGTAGTATTTTACAGGATGACTTTCACTTTTACTTTAGTCATTTTTTATTAAGGTATCAAGTACTCAAGTATTACAATTAGGTACTTTTTCCACCACTGTCTATTAGTATAAGATAATAGCGTTTCCACATTTTTTGAGCAACAATTTAACTCAGTAATATGATCAAGGGTGTACATTTCAGCCCCCACTGTGGGTGTGGGAGTTATTAGACACATGTACATATGTTTTTACAGTTAAGTATAAAAGGTGGAACACTATTTTTTCATGGGGTTTTTAAAAAATCTTGTTTTTTTAAAGCATGACCTCACCAAAAAATATGATGAAGCATAAATGTAGAATGTTTTTTCGAATGTTTAGAATATATGCAAAATTATTTGAGAATTCAGGGTGTGTGTGTGTGTGTGTGTGTGTGTGTGTGTGTGTGTGTGTGTGTATGTGTGTGTGTGTGTGTATCTGTTTACTCGTGCCAGTGTACATTTGCTGTTGTTGTGGGTGTATGATACATGATTCCTCAACCAATCACAAACTCAAGATATTGTGAGGGTCATAACTATAAACTGAGTGTGTGTTCATGTACTGGTGAGAAAGACAAGCAAGACAGAACAGTCTAAATCTCATACTTGTTGATCGTCCTGATCGTGAACCAACAGCAAAGAGGAAGATGAAGACCTTGGCCATCCTTGTCCTCTGTGCTCTGGCATGTGTGTGCCACTCTATTGGAGGTAAGAGCAGAGATAGAGCGACAGCGTTAGTCAAGGTTTTGCACCTGTGCAAAATGTGCAACTATTTTTTGAATTTCAGCATAAATGGAATGAGGAAAATAATCAAATAAATAATGAAACTTCATATAAATGTTCAAATAAAACATGTAAACAATTTATAATGTTGTAGTTGTGTTTTCAGATCGAGATGATTAATCATGTACAATACTGTTTCCTCTCTACACAGACTCCTCTACCTCCACTGCCTCAAAGCCTGCTAGTGAGAAAAGAGTGGGTAAGAAACAACACTAGGATAATTAGTACCAGAATGGCAGGGGTCTGATTGTGTGTACTGTAATGTTGATGACCAGTCGTAGATGCACTGAACATGGTTATTCTAAGTGCAGTGGGATTACACTTGTTTAAATTTCTCTCGTTTTAAAAAGTGAATATGTTCTATGACCTTACAGGTGTGTTTGTTAAGAAGGACCTGGCCTCCACTTTGGTGCGACAGAAGAGAGCCAGCACTGCCCTTGCAGACTTGTCCCTGACTCAGCTGGAGAGGTACAGTACTGCTCTGTTGTCCCCTGTCTGTCATCTGATAGCCTGGCACACAAGGTTGTTTTCTACAAGGTGCCGAAAGTGTTCCACAGGGATGCTGGCCCATGTTGACTCCAATGCTTCCCACAGTTGTGTGAAGTTGACTGGATGTAATTTGGTTGGTGGACCATTCTTAATACAAACTGGAAACTATTGACTGTGAAAAACCCAACAGTGTTGTCATTCTTGACACAAACCGGTGCACCTGGTACCCTGTTCAAAGGCACTTAAATCTTTTGTCTTGCCCATTCACCCTCTGAATGGAACACATACAGTACACAATACATGTCTCAAGGCTTAAAAATCCCTCTTTAACGTGTCTCTTCCCCTTCATCTACACTGACTGAAGTGGCTTTGACAAGTGACATCAATAAGAGATCATAGCTCTCACCTGGTCAGTCTATATCATGGAAAGAGCAGGTGTTCTTAATGTTTTGTACACTCAGTGTATGTGTTTTGCTGTTAATCAATGTTTGTATGGGAACAAGCATCATTTCCACTTCATTTAAGAATCATTTAAGATGAAATGTGCTGAAATATTCAGGGAATTTCCTGTTGTTATCATGGAGTGAAATGTTCATTATATAAGCCTCTTTCTTCACACTGGATAATATCCAGATTTTCATCTGGGTTTTTTTCTTCCCCCTTTCTTCTTCCCCCTTTCTTCTTTCACCTCTTCCTCTTATTTTATGGAAACTGCCCAACCCCTTCATTCCCAGTCTGAGGGAGGTGTGTGAGCTTAACTACTGGTGTGAGAACCTGATGGACACAGCTGGGATCATTGCTGCCTACACCGAATTCTATGGACCAATCCCATACTAGATGTCAACCCACTCCACAAACCAACTTCTATTCTGCATGGCTTTTTGGAGAGAAATAGGTGTAATGTTCTGAGGATGAAACATCTGAATAAATATAAATAAATCTAAGTATTAATTGATACGGTGTTAGAGGGAGAGCGAGAGCAAAATAGAGAAAGGGGACATTGAGAAGTTATTAAAATAACTATTTGGTAATATTCTGTAGTGTAGTATGGTCAATAAAATTATCTAAACAATGTGTCTTTCATCAAATTATTTCATATTACATAACAATATTCTAACAATGTTATAACATGATACATTGTGCGAGATCTGTCATTTCCTAAAGGGAACAACTGAGAAACAGATTAGGCTACACACTTAACGGAGACCTGAAGAAATGACCTCTGTGGTATCAAAGGCTGGTAAAGACCTTGATACAAAAATTGTGGAGAAACTATAGTGGAGCAAAAAGTTCCATTGGCTTGACATTACTGACTTTGTTTCCATATATTGAAAGAGCAAAGTTACATGTACAGATCTTCAGCACCTTCATGAATATAAAAATATATATATGACAGCTGAAAATATTTAGACTACGTTGAATGTGATATTGCACGAACAAACATATCTATCTACCTGTGGTGCCTCTGTCAAAACAAAGACACGTTCAAATGCATAAATGATCCCAAGGCTGGGGCATTTAACTTGGTCATCCCTGTCAATAATGTTCGTATTTATGTAAGGTCATCTTGCCTTAAGATTGGTGTAACCTGGCTATTCTACCCCAAAAAATATGTATAATGCAATGCAAAAGGCACTCACTCACCTGCAAGAGAACTTGGTTGAAGCGTAGGCTATTCGTAACAGTAACAGTAGCAGTAGCAAAGGTTGCAGGTTCACCCAAAACTGCAGACATGAAGCAAAGACTTGAGTGCAAAACTGCAGTCTACTAGGTCAGCCACTGGGGGGTTTGAGCGTATTTTGTTTGACCTTCTTTTTTGGCGTTTCCGGTTTATCTCACACGAGACTTCCGCCCTAGCTCGCGGCATTCAAAACATGGTGGACTGCATCAATTAGCCAAAAGCGTTTATGTCAGTGTGATCTAAAAGGGTATCACATACATTAGTTTGATACAGGCAACGACATTTATAGTTGACCATTTACCCGATTGGAAAGTAAGAGAGGGGAAAGGCACACTGCCCACAGTTTCACGTGGATAAAGGTAGAATCAATTCAAGTTGGCTTTCTCGTTACCTGTTCATCGAGCTAGTTGACTGGCTAATTTAGCTAGCTAACGTTATGCTGATGTGAAACCTGCAGACTTTGGTGATATAGCTACCGTTGGTTACAACATTTGCTAACGAACTATTTAACATTTCAGTAAATTAATATTGGCGAGTATTTGCATCATCTATAGCTAGCTAACATTATAACTTGTACAGCGTTGCTAGCTAATTTAGCTAACGTTGGTTGTTAGTTGGGACTAGTTAACGTATACTTCTGACTAGCTGCTATTCAACCAATAATTGTCTTGTGACATTGTGCTGGGAGACGAACTTGTATGTACAAGTATGTTTCTCAGCACAATGTCAAAAGGCAATTCATTATTGGTTTAATCGCAGCGAGAGTGAAAGTTATTTATAATAAGGACCTCTCTGAAATGGAAATGGATGGCCCTCCTAGAGCAAAATATATTTGACCTAAACTCTCCCCGAACGCAAAAAATGAGTGACCCTCCCCTATAGCCAAAATAATAATCAAAACAAAGTGGATAGTAGAGAACATGTCTAGCGTTTACTCACTTCTTGGACAGACCAGAGCCTTAAAGATGAATATTTTTTAAATTACAGGCTAAGAATGAACATATGCCTGTGTTCATCTCATCATATTTCTCCAATGCCAAATCAATGTGTCTTGTTTGCAATGAAACTGCCCCTGTTTGCAAGTAATACAATCTGAGACCTCATTAGGAATCTGAGCATGGTGCTTTCCAAAGTTAGGCCTAACTTATCACCCCAGACAGCGTACACCTACCGACGCAGAAAAATGGAAGCTTTAACTGCTCGCTACTCTTCTTCCGTAGCTCAACCCAACGAGAGGTCAGAAGTGTTTACCTAAAAGCTGTCTGGTTTTAAACATCTTATATTGTATAGGAAGTGAATAACTTAATCAATTGATAGTGACATAATTAGATTACTTCCCAAGCAAAGGACATTTGTGTGTGTTTTATGCTAGAAACAATGATATTCCCATATGCATCGGAGTCACGTCTTTCCTGGGTATTTTACAGCTTGTTTCTAGCATAAAGCATCGCGGACCAAAGCGCTGTTATAGATCACTTTATATAATCAGATTTGTTTAGTCTTTTCTGCCATTTTGTTCAATAAAAAGCTGGCTTATGGCATACCATCTCATACCCCATCAATTCGAGTCTTGGTTTTAACTTAGCCTACCTCTGTGTCAGTGAAGTGCTGTTATTTAAAGAGTGGATGGGGGGAATTGACCAACAAATGTATTGACATAGCAGCCTATAGCCTAAGTGAGTCTGCCAAACATGTAGGCCTACCTCTTATTTCTTAAATAGGCTCCAACACAAAGCCCTCTTGTTGTTAGTAAACTAATTAAAATTAAGAATGTTGAAATTAATTATGGCTACTTGAATTTGCCTACTTTCAGCACAATGAGCTGTCCATTTTCCGATTGATTGTGCCGCTGCTTCGTTTCAGCACCACATTGTAAGTTACTCAAATCTGGCTTATTGTGAGGTCAATAACTCTGATAAATAGGCTTACATCATCATTAACCAAATCAATTATAGTAGTAGCAAGCTATAAAAGTTGACCTCCGGTCCTCCTCATCTTCGCGCTCTCCTTCTCAAACTTAACTGAACATAGGCTATAGCAGTGTTTCCCAACCCAGGTCCTCTAATACTCCCAACAGTACACCATTTTGTTGTGGCCCTTAACAAACACACCTCATTGAGGGCTTGATGATTAGTTGACAAGTATATTCAGGTGTGCTTGTCCAGGGTTACAATAGAAATGTGTACTGTTGGGGGTACCGGAGGACCAGGGTTGGGAAACACTGTTCATCCGTAAGAGTGCATTTTTTTGGAAGAAGCCCCTGACTCTCCCTCTGAACTGCCACCATAGGCCTACATAGCACAGCCATTGGTTAGGAATCACACAAAATGTTTTTGATCGGCAAGAGCAGAGCAGGCAGGGGCTCATGGTTGGAATATCCATTGCAGGGTGTAATGCAGCCTTTTTATTTACACCATCCCAGCAGCTGTCTTAGAAATATAACATATAGATTTTTATTTTCAGTTGATACTGTATCTTCCCTGGCAGGGTGAAGGAGACGCGCCATCACCATGGGGCGACGTTCGACCTCCTCCACCAAGAGTGGGAAGTTCATGAACCCCACCGACCAGGCCAGTAAGTAACGTCATCCCCTTTCCGTCGTCATGACTGCTCACATCATACGTTCACCTCAACTTGAGCATGAACACATCAGTGGACACCCATTGTTACTTAATCTTCAGGGGATCCCATGTATGTGAAAGGAAAATCATTTCAGTGTCTTATTGAGCTCAGCAGCACTATGAACAATAGTAAATGCATCAACGTAGAGGAACTGTCAGGTAACAGGTTCTACATCAAACTTAATGCGGTGCCTTTTCCTCTTCAGGGAAGGAGGCCAGGAAACGGGAGCTGAAGAAGGTAAGACCTTGGCTGACAATTTGAATGTCAATGACAGGTTGACTTTGTATTCTGTCTATAAAACTCACTGTGCTCTTCTTTGCTGCGCCACAGAACAAGAAGCAGAGGATGATGGTGAGAACAGCTGTACTGAAGATGAAGGACCCCAGACAGATCATCAAAGACATGGAGAAGCTGGATGAAATGGGTGAGCCATTGCAAACGGGTTTTAAACAAGGTTGTGCGTTTATTTGTCTTCCAAAAGGATCTTGCTAATAATTTTATTCTCTCCTGTTCACATCTGTTCTGTATCTGTTTTTTTTTCTGTGCCAGAGTTCAACCCTGTGCAGCAGCCACTGCTGAATGAGAAGGTGCTGAGGGACAAGAGGAAGAAGCTACGGGAGACATTTGAGCGCATCGTACGTTTGTACGAAAGAGAGAACCCAGACACTTACAAGGAGCTACGCAAACTGGAGCTGGACTATGAGAGCAATCGCGGCAAGCTGTCACTCTACTTCGACTCAGTCAAGGTGTGTATGCTATGCTGATGAACATGTATGAATTGCACAGATAAACCGAGCAGTGCTGAGATCATGTCATAATTGTTGCTGTTGTTCACTACTCACGCTTTCTCTTCCTCGCTCTGTCAACTAGAATGCTGAACTGGTGGAGGTGGATAGCATCCCACTCCCAGAGATGCCCCACGCTCCTTCCAGCATCCTGATCCAGGACATCCCCCTGCCTGGGGCCCAGCCTCCCTCCATCCTGAAGAAGGGCTCCTCGTTTAGGTGGGCAGTCCCCTGAATTTACAGTGCTGTCTCGGTATCATTCCTGTGGACCATACCACAACCCTACCAGCTGCTCTGTAATATCTCTCTTTCTCAGTAAGGGGATCAGTGCCTCCATGTCTGCAGCGGTGGCAGGCGTCCCTCGGTTACCCCCTGGTAGGAAACCCCCGGGTCCCCCACCTGGCCCCCCACCGTCTCAGGTCCTGGCCCTGTACGCCTCACGTAGGGCCCAGTTTGCAGCAGATGCAGGTACTGCACACACACCTCATCTCACTACTGCATGTTTGCACATGGGATCAGGAGGAATAAATATGCTTCATTCTACTTTCTCATCCAAATCCACCTTTCTCTGCCTACAACCAGATCCATCCAACCAGGCCTCTGACATGGAGAAAGCCATGGACACTATGCTGATGGGAGGAGAGAGGGACAGTGGGAGCGAGAGCGATGGAGACGATGGTGAGGAAGACGACAGCGACTCTGAAGAGGACAGTGAAGGAGATAGGGATGAAGGAGGCGAGGTTGACAAGAGGATGATGGTGGACCGGCAGGAGGACGATAGAGAGAAGGGCAGAGAGGAAGACAGAGGGGACAGACATGCAGGTGAGAGGCGGAGCTTTGTCCGCATATGTGCTTGCTTGATCACCCCAAGTGTGTTGGGTTCTGTCTTCAAGTCTGCACTGCTTGGTGTTGTGATATGGCGTTTTACACGAGGTTGTGTGATATGTTTTGCAGGACGCAGTGTGCGGTTTGCAGACATGCCCCCCTCAGCACCCAGGGAGAAGAGCAAGAAGAAGAGGATTGTGAAGAAGAAAAAGGCCATCACTCCACTGCAGGCTATGATGCTTAGGATGGCAGGTACTGTGTCTTCTTCAGTCTGCACACAACACCACTACCACACTTGAGCAGGACTTGTGATGCAGATGAATGATTGGCTTGTTGACACTATTTTGGAGAATGACCTTTAAAGAGATTTGTATTCGCTGGAGGATGATTTCTCCATGGGAACTGGGTTATACTTTCTTCCTTCATCCCTTTCTCACTCATCCCCCTTTATTATTTGTCTACAGGGCAGTCCATCCCTGAAGACGAAGAGGAGGAAGAGGAAGTTGAGGAAGAGTACACGGACTCTGACGACTCAGACATTGAGGATAGGGGACCACCAGGTGACAACCAATCTCATCTTATACCCAATCAGCGCATGCCTCCACCCTCTGGACCAATGGGAGGACAGCAACCACCTCTACACATGCAGGGTCCACCAGGGACAGGGCCTCCACCGTTGGGACCACCCCCAGCTCCTCCAATGAGGCCTCCTGGTCCGCCCTCTGGCCTGCCTCCCGGCCCTCCACCCGGTTAGTTGGTTTTATGTGTAGTAATGATTGGAGTACAGTGTCATCTTGTGTGACGTTGCTTCATTACTATCAAATGACTTAAACAAAGCACTATGATGTGATATGTCATATGATATGTCTTGTTTGTCATCCTAAGGTGCTCCCCCGTTTTTGAGGCCGCCTGGTATGCTAGGTGGTCCAAGGGGACCGATGCCCCGGCTACTGCCCCCTGGACCCCCACCAGGTCGTCCCCCTGGCCCTCCCCCAGGCCCCCCTCCAGGCCTCCCTCCTGGTCCTCCACCCCGGGGACCCCCACCCAGACTGCCTCCCCCAGCTCCCCCAGGTATGTGTGGATGCGTGGATGTATTTTTTTGCCTTTAATTGGAATTACATATGACTTTATCCCTTCTCCTTAAACACAGGTCATTGTCAAAACATACACAAAAAATGTAACATAACTACAGTTCAGCAGTACCCAAAGTTAACAGTAATAAAAATATATGTCAACATGGCACATACCTCAAGCTAAAATGAATGTAAAATAAAGCCCATGCTTTGGGCTGCAAAGCATGGGAATAAAGCAGGATTTCCCCCCACTCTAATCTCTTCTCGCTTTCTGTAGGCATCCCCCCTCCACCACGATCTGGCCCCCCGCGCCAACTCGCCCCTCCCCTCTCTCTTTTCCCCCCGCCGCTTAACTCCAACGTACTCAGCGCTCCCCCCAGCATCGTCCACCGCCAGAAACCCGGCTCCAACCCAGATGGCTCCCATAGCAACCCCAATGCCTCCATGCTGCCCCCTCCTTCCATGCCTATGTCCATGCGCCCAGGGATGCAAATGCCCCCTCCCCCTGGGACAAGTGCCCCGCCGTCGGGCGCAAACCCCACCAGCCACCACCATGCACCAACCATCGAGAAGCGGGCCAACATCACCTCTATCTCAGCCGGAGGCAGCAATCTGGCAACAGGCCAGGGGAGTGGCGGAGCCACCATCTCAGCCAAACCCCAGATCATCAACCCCAAGACAGAGGTCACCCGCTTCGTGCCCACTGCGCTGAGGGTGCGCAGAGATAAAGGGGCCAGGAGCGGAGGAGGGCCTATGGAAAAGAGAGGAAGAAGAGATGAAAGGGTGGGAGGCCAGAAGCAGCAGTCGATGGTTGCCCCCATGGGATCGACCAACCCTACTCAGATGGGCCCAGTCTCTCAGCCCAACATGAAGACCAAGGACCAGATGTATGAGGCCTTCATGAGGGAGATGGAGGGACTCCTCTGAGACTGACAGGGGCTGCGGGGTGAAAAGGGTGGGTGTGTTGAGAAGGAATGAACAGTAGGGGTCATGAAGAATGTGTTAGTGATACCAGCAAGCAGATGCTGTTCAGAAACACATTGGTTCCTCTAAATGAAGCGGAAAGGCTTTGTTTTTCACAATGAGACAAGAATCTCCTCCCTACCAACTTACTGTACATGGCTATGATAATTTGGCTCAATCTTTGTGAAAAAGCTAGTGTTTTTTATGACTGTCAAATGTTTATTTTATTGTTGTACTGAGAAATGTGATGGATTTCAAAGAAAGAAAGGGGGTGTTTGTAGGAAAATCAAAATGAGTGTGTATATGCTTGTCTGAAATGGTTAGACCTGCAACTAAATAAATACTTAAACTCAATTAACTATTTTCAGTCCAATCATTTTTTAAACATATTTTCATAAGTCAGACTACAAATTAATAAACCACCATGATGAACAGGCTCATTCAGCAGGATGCAACGTTTTGGATCATTCAGATGGAAGAACTATGTTGGATAAGGAATCACATCAGCTCTATTCGTGGCATTTATATCTGCAACGTTTGACAACTGAATGTGGTCTAAACATTGCAATTAATTGAAATGATTTATGAATTCAGCGGGGAACATCAAGTCCCAGAAATCCTAGCATGAAATCCATTTCCGTACATGCGTAGTTTAGCGTAGACGGCATGTTGGCAAACAAGCATGGCGGACGACTCTGGAAAAAGTGTTGCGATAAAAGCAGATGGCGCAAAGGATGAAGATTCTAGTAGTGATGATGAAAACAGTAACGTTAATATCGCTGAAAACGATAAGCCAGTGAAGACCTTCAAAGATCTGGTGAGTAACGCTAGCTAGCTAAATGGAAATGGTGGATAAGCTTGGAAGCGAGCTAACGTTAAGAGCACATCAACAAACCAACCTACCGCTGATAAGTTAGCAAGTTAACTGTCTTTCAACCACCAACATACAGTTCAGCATCCTACGGTTCACCAGGTAGAGAGTTGGGTACAGCTGTGAGATGATGTGATGACAGGCATTTAAAAATCGGGCGCGCATTCAGCCATGCGATTTGTGTAGATGTGTAACATAAACTCCATATTCTAACGTGTTTACATATTCCTGCTATGGCATGCATCTGTTTAATATAGGGTGTAACTGAAGTGCTGTGTGAAGCTTGTGAACAGTTGGGATGGAAGACTCCTACAAAGATCCAGGTAGAGGCCATACCTGTAGCATTACAAGGTGAGTTCAGTTGGATGGAGGTGGTTGAATGTTCTTGTTTGTGCCATGTATAAAACGGTTGGTAAAGACCTGTCCTCTCGGTGGAAGGTCTCATGTCTGTCTGTACACTCACGATGCACTTTCTTCTCTCCTATCTCAGGAAAGGATGTAATTGGCTTAGCAGAGACCGGCTCAGGGAAGACCGGTGCGTTTGCTCTGCCCATCCTGCAGTCACTCCTCGCTTCCGCTCAGAGGCTGCACACGCTCATACTCACCCCCACCAGAGAGCTGGCTTTCCAGATAGCAGAACAGTTTGAGGCCCTGGGCTCCAGCATCGGAGTCAAGACCGGTACGTGGGCATTGGAAGGCGTAGAAACATATTTGATGGAACTCAAGTGTCATGTGACTGTTGTTTTAACTCGCTTGTCTTTTTTTCTGTTTCAGCTGTTATAGTTGGAGGAATTGATATGATGTCCCAATCCCTGGTCCTGGCCAAGAAACCTCACATTGTCATTGGTGAGAAAATAACTTCATCCCTTTCAGTTGCATAATATGGTACCATCTTTTAAGTGCGTTCCTGGTTGATACTGTGTATTCACCATGCATGTCATAACAGCCACCCCCGGGCGGTTGATAGACCACTTAGAGAACACAAAAGGCTTCTCACTGCGAGCGCTGAAGTTCCTGGTGATGGATGAGGCAGACCGGATCCTCAACATGGACTTTGAGACCGAGGTGGACAAGATCCTAAAGGTTATTCCCAGAGACAGACGCACGTTTCTCTTTTCTGCCACCATGACCAAAAAGGTACCCACATAATGGCCCCTGTTATCTATTCCTTTTAGCTCTTCATTTGAGACTTGTCAGAGTATCCCTAACACCTGGCCTGTCACACTAACCCTTCTATGTCTTCTATATTTACCAAGGTCGCAAAGCTGCAGAGAGCAGCTCTGAAGGATCCAGTTAAATGTGCTGTTAACACCAAGTATTCAACAGTAGAAAAACTGCAGCAGTACTACGTCTTCATACCCTCCAAATACAAAGTACGTGAAGTTTGATGTTCTAATGGAAAAGCTGTGTATAGTTAGTGTTGGATTGGAAGTTAACTGGCTGTGTCTCCAGGATTGTTACCTGGTGTCCATCATCAACGAGCTGGCTGGGAACTCCTTCATGATCTTCTGCAGTACGTGTAACAATGCCCAGCGGGTGGCGCTGCTGCTCAGGAACTTGGGCATCACTGCCATCCCCCTGCATGGGCAAATGAGTCAGGTACCCCCTTATCCAAACACACTACTGTCTACCAACATACTCACTCCAAATATCATACTCTCTAACACTTCCAAATGTTTTACACATCAGTGGAATCTGCATGTATAAATAATAAATGTCTTTCTCTGTTGGTCAGAACAAACGTCTGGGGTCGCTGAACAAGTTCAAGTCTAAGTCTCGCTCTGTGTTGCTGGCGACGGACGTGGCATCAAGAGGACTGGACATTCCACATGTAGACTGTGTTATTAACTACGACATCCCAACCCACTCAAAGGTATCAGTCTTGCTTTGTTTGAATGTTTCTCCCTGTCTGCAGTCTCTTCAAAGTTATCACAAATGAGGGACCCAACTGAGCAAGTTTAGTGGCATTTTACCGTGTGTGTTTGTACTCAGGACTACATCCACAGAGTGGGGAGAACCGCCAGAGCAGGACGGTCTGGAAAATCCATCACATTTGTCACACAGTAAGGGCCACCTTTTATGCTCGCTCTCAACCTATCCTATTGAAATTGGTGACTTCCTCCAAAGATTTTCTTCTGGTTGACATATTGACCTCTCAGGTATGATGTGGAGCTGTTCCAGCGAATTGAAACTCTGATTGGCAAGAAGCTGCCTGCCTTCCCCACGCAGGAGGAGGAAGTGATGATGCTGGTGGAGAGAGTGAGCGAAGCGCAGCGATTCGCCAGAATTGTGAGTCTCAATCAGTGTCTTTTCAGCAATGTCATCATCCATTGTAATAGCTCTAAAGTCAGTCACAATAACCTCTTTCCCTCTCAGGAAATGAAGGAACAAGGAGAAAAGAGGAAGAGGCCCAGAGGAGAAGAGGGGGATGACACAGAGCAGTCCAGCGGTGTGAGGAAGAAAGTAAGAGGCGGCGCTGGTGGTGGCGGAGGGGGGGGGAGAGGAGGTGGCAGAGGGGGAGGAGGAGGAGGAGGAAAACGTGGTGGAGCCGCATGGAGAGGAGGACGTTAAAGTTGCCAGTACTGTACATATTGTCAGATACTGTCATTTTCTCCTTGATATAAAACATCAACATCACAACCACCACATCATGGAGACAGGCTATTTAATTACCAATGACTTGTTCAATTTACTAATCAATATTTCCATTTGTAATAAAATGTTTATGTAAAATCAAGCTCATGTTCAGTGATTTGTTCACACAATTTGATAATAAAGCTTGGTCAACATGAATGGAATCCTGATATGATACTATCTTCATGAATTTGTATCAAATCTTTTGAAAGTAGATTAGCAATGCAGGTGACATGAACAGGGTTGAACTATGTTTGTGGAATAATGGCGAAAATAGACTTTAAACCAACAATGACCTATATTTCCCAGAAGAGAATGGTACAAATAAGCCCAACCACTTTGGACACAAGATGGGGGTGTTGCATATCATGATATCTAACCAGTTATTATGTGGTAGCTTATTGTAACATTTGTACCATGTCAAATATCACTCCATGCAATACCCGATGAACATACAAAACACTTTAGATCGTTATTTGCATCAACAGCGTGTTAAGGACAAGGAACAAATATGTGCATTGTTATTTCATGCACTGGTCATAAGGATTTAATTGAAAGGAAATGAATTAGAACACTTTTTTTTCTCATGTTGAGGGTCAGGTTGAAAACGGTGTCAGGAACAGGTGGAACGATGGACCAGAAATCATTCCTCTGAAAATAGTTGGTTTTCTCTGGGGTCGTTATTTTTAGCCAGTAGGAGGCAAGGGTACCTAGAGACTGCAGCGTGAGAATCCAATTGTGTTTTAGCCGCATCTAGTAGGCGTGTGCAGTGCATAGGCTTTCACAACTAGATGCTATATTCACCTCATGTGGCTTCAGAATAAAACATGATTTGTATTTGTTTATCATTAGACGTCTGTTTGTCAGAGGATATCAACACTGTAGAAAATATAGCACGTAAAGCATCACAATGAGCTATTGAATTCGGACGAGCTGATCTATTGGTCAATATTCATGTCTGCACAACCCATCGTAGGCGGAGTAACAGCGGTCAGATCTGTTCGGTTGAGGGGCCCAACCGTAGGGGCAGTGTCTTTGGTGCATACCAAAGCCTAGACAGATGCCTGAATATCAATTGTGTTGTTGCAGAAAGTGTTATTAAAGAGGGAGGTCGGTCTATTCCTGTGAACAGTTGTCCTCGTTTCTTCCGTCACAGCACCAGGTAAATTACCAGCTCTTTTAGGAATAATTGTAATTCTACATGGTTATATTAGCAACTTGAAGACTGTCCGGCTGGATGGATTTAGGCTAAATTGCGTAACTGTGGAGGTACTTGCAATGATGTCGCTATATTACGTTCAGGACTATTGATTACCCAGATACGTTGAATTAAAATATGTTTAAGGCATATATTGCTTTATATTTGTTGAAGATTTTAATTGAATGAAATTGAAATGATGACTTTAGAGATGTTGCTACACCAAAATTGACTCCCTTGACCAGTACAGCTCGCTGCATGATTTCAGATGGTTTCTGTTATTATCAAAGTGGTTAAATGTCAGTTAACGTGCAGCTATCTGAATCTACGTGATCTATAATAGTGATATAGGTTGTTCAGGGACCTGCTGATCTAATAAATACATGTTTATTGTCTATGTTGATGGTCATGTGTGGACCGATTGCGTACCATTCACAACACCGTTACACCAGCGCGCAAGGTGGCTCTAGTCAAGTCAGCGTAAGACGCGTGTTATTAAATGAGTCAACAAAGGCAAATCAACAACAACAAAAAAATACAATTGTTTGGTACTTACTTTATTCTGAAAACATTTGCTCAACACGTTGAATACTCTACCTGAAAGTGAGGAATTGCTTTCCATGTTTGGCTGCAAACATCTACTTGGATGAGGAACTTGTGATAAATTATGCTGTAAATAACAATGATGTTGTAGACTTATTTTGGCGTGTACAGATACAATGTAGCAGTAGTTCAATCTTCTTGGTGTAACAGTTGGGATAATGGGACAATTCTCAGAGTGCAATGCATTTCTCATCCCTGGATTGAGGTATGTTTTCCCCAGCCATATTCGTTCAGTCTCCATGGTGTCTTAATCTATACAGGAATTCTGTCTAACCCCAGTGCAGCTGTAAGCAAGCGGGTCGGATCTGCTGGCTACACCTAGACTTGAAAAGGGGGTAGCTTTAATGTCACCTTGATAAGTGCAATGCCTGAGAGTGCTTAACATTTCATGACAAGCATGTTGCTATACAGAATTTCTGCCTGTCTCTGCCTCTTCCAGGTGCCACTCTTGCTCTGGTACCCCAAAAATGGCTCATCGAAGTGGGCAGGAGGACCCGGAGCGGTACCTGTTTGTGGACCGTGCTGTCGTCTACAACCCGGCCACACAGGCTGACTGGACAGCCAAGAAGGTGGTGTGGATCCCTTCAGAGCGTCATGGCTTTGAAGCAGCCAGCATCAAGGAGGAGCGGGGAGAAGAGGTGGTGGTGGAACTGTCAGAGAATGGCAAGAAGGCCGTTGTCAATAAGGACGACATCCAGAAGATGAACCCACCCAAGTTCAGCAAGGTGGAAGACATGGCCGAGCTCACCTGCCTGAACGAGGCGTCGGTGCTGCACAACCTCAAGGACCGCTACTACTCTGGGCTCATCTACGTGAGTGGTTGTGTTGTTGTACACTGTTAGAAAAAGGGGTTGCAAAAGGGTTATGATAACCCTTTTTGGTTCCAGGTAGAACCCTTTTGAGTTCACCCTCTGTGGAAAGGGTTCTACCTGGAATGAAAAAGGGTTGTACAAAGGGTTCTCTTATGGGGCCAGCCGAAGAACCCTGTTAGGTTCTAGATAGCACTTTTTCTTTCACCATTTTATTATACATCTATTCACCTAGAAAGCAGATTCAACCATACTCACACAGTGCACATAACAGACATTGCTCAATAGTTCAATATTTTAGCTGTTTTTCAGCAACTCTGGCGACGCATACCTTGATTTTTTTTTTTTTTACCTTTATTTAACCAGGTAGGCTAGTTGAGAACAAGTTCTCATTTACAACTGCGACCTGGCCAAGATAAAGCATAGCAGTGTGAACAGACAACACAGAGTTACACATGGAGTAAACAATTAACAAGTCAATAACACAGTAGAAAAAAAGAGAGTCTATATACATTGGGTGCAAAAGGCACGAAGAGGTAGGCGAATAATTACAATTTTGCAGATTAACACTGGAGTGATAAATGATCAGATGGTCATGTACAGGTAGAGATACTGGTGTGCAAAAGAGCAGAAAAGTAAATATGAACAGTATGGGGATGAGGTAGGTAAATTGGGTGGGCTATTTACCGATAGACTATGTACAGCTGCAGCGATCAGTTAGCTGCTCAGATAGCAGATGTTTGAAGTTGGTGAGGGAGATAAAAGTCTCCAACTTCACCCAGTGATGGGTGGTATAAGGTGCTTTAGTAACAAAACGGATGGCACTGTGATAAACTGCATCCAGTTTGCTGAGTAGAGTATTGGAAGCTATTTTGTAGATGACATCGCTGAAGTCGAGGATCGGTAGGATAGTCAGTTTTACTAGGGTAAGTTTGGCGGTGTGAGTGAAGGAGGCTTTGTTGCGGAATAGAAAGCCGACTCTAGATTTGATTTTAGATTGGAGATTTTTGATATGAGTCTGGAAGGAGAGTTTACAGTCTAGCCAGACACCTAGGTACTTATAGATGTCCACATATTCTAGGTCGGAACCATCCAGGGTGGTGATGCTAGTCAGGCGTGCGGGTGCAGGCAGTGAACGGTTGAAAAGCATGCATTTGGTTTTACTAGCGTTTAAGTGCAGTTGGAGGCCACGGAAGGAGTGTTGTATGGCATTGAAGCTCGTTTGGAGGTTAGATAGCACAGTGTCCAAGGAAGGGCCAGAAGTATACAGAATGGTGTCGTCTGCGTAGAGGTGGATCAGGGAATCGCCCGCAGCAAGAGCAACATCCTTGATATATACAGAGAAAAGAGTCGGCCCGAGAATTGAACCCTGTGGCACCCCCATAGAGACTGCCAGAGGACCGGACAACATGAATGAGACCCAGACCACAGACCATGTATTGGACTCTTGATAATGTTATAATGTTGAGACAGGGTTGTTTGAGATCTTTTAATTCTGTGTCCCTAACCCACTCCTTACCAAACACACCCCCTCACCTACCCCCCACACACTGACACAGCCACCGATGGAGCGGAAAAGAACATATTTTTTAAAATGACTCCTTCAAACTCCCTGTGTCTGTCTGCTCTGCATACATCAAATCATAAAGGCAGCGGGTATACAATATCCCCTGACCTGGCTCACCTACAGAACCTAACCTCTGGGGAACTCTGAGGAAATAGGGTCTGAGTCTGAATAAGCACTACATACTTAAACTGCATACTAATTTTGACGTTTGATCTAGTAGAATTCACTTGTCTTTTCTGACTATCTGATAATCAGATAAATTGACTCGCTGTACCAAAATGAACAAATGGCAGAAGTCAACACAATCACACATTAGATTACTAATTTAGAGTACTATTTTAGAAATTGCACATACTATAACACTTTCTTTTTTCGCATACTATTTAGAACGCTAGTATGGGTATTTGGATATGACCACTGTCTTGTGGCTTGATTGAAGTTAAAATAAACACAAATACTGATCACAGTCTATAACTGTTTCCAGATAGTTCAGACCGATGGTAAATTCTCTCTCTGTATCTAGATTACCTGCCATCTTCTTTACTTTCACCTTTTTAAAGGTAACATTTCTACCATAAACACTGGTGGGTCAGTTTGTTTGTATGACCCCATTCCTTGAGGTTGCCCCGTTTGATCTCTGAGCTGTCTGTGGGGCTCTCTCATCTAATGGGGTCCCTGGGTATTAAAGCAAACACATTTGGCCCTGTGTGTTGACTATGGAGCCCCAGGGCAGGGTGGCAGAATGGGAGAGGCACTGGTCCACCTCCTGTCACTGCTGCTGCTGTGCTCTATGGCCCAGACTGGCTGCGTTAGGTCTGGTTCATTTTTATAGTCGTGAGCCTTTGTCCTCTCACATGAGCCGTCGGTAGAAAAACCTCCTAAAATCCCAGAATTCCATTAGATGATAGCCAGTGTCAATGATGTATATAATGTCACGCATTGAGGGAGATTCTAAAGCTACCCCCTCCATTCTGGATTCTGTTAACTTAAAAAAAATCTAGGCACACGTGCAATAAAATCCAACGTCAGAGTTTGCATTGGTTTAAATTGGGTGCTTTCACTGTGTGTGAGTTATCTGCAGCTATGTTTCGGTGCTGATGCGTCTAGCTAATGATGTCCTATATACAGTGTATCGTCGTGATCTTGACCCATTTAGTGACTTGCGTTCCAGGAATAGAATGTGGATTGGTTATCACCAGAGACATGGTGAAGGGGATTCTGGAGGAACTGCAGTCTTTTTGATTTAACTTCTTTACCAGGCTTGATGACGAATTCCACTAGATAGTAGCTTTATGTTTCTCCATGTTTCTTGAAGGCTCTCTTCCTCTGTGTGTTGTTGAATATTGGCCGTAGTGAAAATGTAACTACGCTGAACAAAAATCTAAACGCAACATGCAACAATTTCAAATATTTTACTGAGTTACAGTTCATATGAAGAAATCCATCAATTGAAATAAATTGCGTCTGTTGGTCAGATACCTTTAAAAACAATAGGGGCGAGGATCAGCAAATCTGTCAGTATCTCGTGTGACCACCATTTGCCTCATGCAGTACGACACAACTCCTTCGCATAGATTTGATCAGGCTGTTGATTGTGGCCTGTGGAATGTTGTCCCACTCCTCTTCAATACCTGTGCAAAGTTGCTGGATATTGGCGGGATCAGAAACACGCTGTCGTACACATCGATCCAGAGCATCTCAAACATGCTCAGTGGGTGACCTGTCTGGTGAGTATGCAGGCCATGGAAGAACTGGGACATTTTCAGATCCTGGAATTGTGTACAGATCCTTGCGAAATGGGGCTGTGCATTATCATGCTGAAACATGAGGTGATGGCGGCAGCTGAATGACACAACAATGGGCCTCAGGATCTCGTCACGGTATCTCTGTGCATTCAAACTGCCATCGATAAAAAAAAAACTGTCTGTAGCTAATGCCTTCCCATACCATAACCCCACCTCCACCATAGGGCACTGTGTTCACAACATTGACATCAGAAAACCGCTCATCATATGCCCGGGACATTTGAAACCGGGATTCATCCGTGAAGAGCACACTTATCTAGCTTGCCAGTGGCCGTCAAAGGTGAGCATTTGCCCACAGATGTCGGTTATGACGCCGAACTGCATTCAGGTTGAGACCCTGGTGAGGATGACGTGCACGCAGATGAGCTTCCCTGAGATTTTTTTGACAGTTTGTGTAGAATTTCTGCAGTTGTGCAAACCCACAGTTTCATCAGCTGTCTGGGTGGCTCGTCTCAGACGATGCTGCAGGTGAAGGAGCCGGATGTGGAGGTCCTGGGCTGGCGCGGTTACACGTGTTGTGAGGCCAGTGGGACGAACTTTCCCCGCTGCTACTCTAACTGCCTCGATGCATACAAAGCCCTCTCCCACCCTCCCTTTGGCAAATCTGACCACAACGCCATCTTGCTCTTACCGTCTTATAGACAGAAACTCAAACAGGATGTACCAGTGACTAGAACCATTCAACGCTGTTCTGACCAATTGGAACCCATGCTTCAAGATTCAAGAAAGGTTTGGGAATATGGCTGAATATAAACAGTGTAGGTATTCCCTCCGCAAGGCAATCAAACAAGCGAAATGCCGTTACAGGGACAAAGTGGAGTCTCAATTCAACGGCTCAGAAACGAGACGTTTGAGGCAGGGTCTACAGGAAATCATGGACTATAAAAAGAAACCAGCCATGTCACGGACACCGACGTCACGCTTCCAGACAAACTAGACACCTTCTTCGTCCGCTTTAAGGATAATACAGTGGCACTCTCTCGGCCCGCTAACAAGGACTGCGCGCCCTCTCCTTGTGCAATTGGGTCCTAGACTTTCTGACGGGCCGCCCCCAGGTGGTGAAGGTAGGAAACAACATTTCCACTTCGCTGACCCTCAACACGGGCCCCACAAGGGTGCTTGCTCAGCCCCCTCCTGTACTCCCTGTTCACCCACGACTGCGTGGCCATGCACGCCTCCAACTCAAGTTTGCAGACGACACAACAGTACTGGGCTTGATAACCAACAATGATGAGGCAGCCTACAGGGAGGAGGTGAGGGCACTCGGAGTGGGGTGTCAGGAAAACAACCTCTCACTCAACGTAAACAAAACAAAGGAGATGATTGTGGACTTCAGGAAACAGCAAAGGGAGCACCCCCCTATCCACAGTGGAGAAGGTGGAAAGTTTTCAGTTCCTCGGCATACACATCACAGACAAACTGAAATGGTGCACCCACACAGACAGTGTGGTGAAGAAGGCGCAACAGCGCCTCTTCAACCTCAGGAGGCTGAAGAAATTTGCCTTGTCACCTAAAACGCTGACAAACTTATACAGATGCACAATCAAGAGCATCCTGTCGGGCTGTATCACAGCCTGGTACGGCAACTGCTCCACCCTCAACCGTAAAGCTCTCCAGAGGGTGGTGTGGTCTGCACAACAACTGCCTGCCCTCCATGACTCCATGACACCTTCAGCACCCGATGTCACAGGAAGGCCAAAATGATCATCAAGGACAACAACCACCTGAGCCACTGCCTGTTCACACTGTTTTTGTCAGTGGGAGAGTGCCCCAGGGGGTGACCTCCCCCCACAGTGGGGCATAACCCATCCCCAGCTGTGCTGTACACTGCTGCCCCAGGCTTTGTGTGTCTGAGCTAGGGTTGGTGTGCAGAGGGAGCCCCGTGGGTAATGTGGCTCTGTGTGTTGTGGTCAGTCCCTCAGTGAGGCCCCAGTACGGCATGGTGGCGTAGCCTTGGCTTCATGTGAAGTCAGGGAGTTGAGCCAGTCCAGTGGGTAACAGGCTAACCGGAAAGCTAGCTAGCGACGCTACAACCAGGCCTTTGTGTCAGCATATAATCCCCAGCTGTCAGAAAGCCTCAGCATTCTTTCATGAAAAAAGCGTCCGTCTGTCTCCCGCCCACTTCATTGCAATGTGTCTGACTGTCCTGTCTCCTTTCCCACACTCACTCTTTAATTTATGATTTCTCTCTTTTCTCTGTCCTAATGCTCTGGCCAACGCCAATAACCTTATTCCTGCACTTCTTTAGGTGTTTGAAATGTTTGATTGTTCAAACATTTAATAAATGTAGTGCAGTCTTGGCTGAGCTTCTGTACTTGTGGAGGCCAGCTGCCTCTTGGTTGACAGGATGTAGGTGGTATCACTAATGGAAAAACCCCTACTAATTAGCTGTCTTGTCATTCTTGTTTGGCTAATATGTTTCTTTGAGGTTCGAGAACAAGCTTTCACTCGCTATGTGCATGCATAAAGGGTACATTAACCCTCTCTCAAGAGTGGCATTGTGTTCAGGCCTCCCACATAGTCATATCTTGAGTGCTTTGTTGTTGTCATGGCATTGCCATTGTTCCATGGAGAACTCTTTTGCATGTAAACAACTTAAGTGTTACCATGAACTTGGCAAACACACACACAAACACCATGGATACCAAACCAGCACCAGGCTTTTCATGGATCATCATGCAGTTACAGTGTTTGTTTTTTAATAAAATTATCCAGAAAGAGTGAGCAACAGTTTCTTTATTTGAAAAAAATCTTCTGTTTTGAGAAGGTCTGAGTGGCTTTGTGTTTAAGCTGGTGGTTAAGGTCATGGGCTAAGAGCTATGTAACATTAGTGCCTTGCATTTACAGTATATGCCACAATTCCACCTAAGGCAAAGCTCTCTTTCTTTCAGTTTCCCCAGGTATTATGAATATGATTATGTTAAAGCCCATTGCATTATCAAATCAAGATAGTTGAACACCCTGCTACTGACTCGAAACTCGTTTTCATTCAATATGTCTGCGCAAAGAGTATTGATCAAATTTCAAAGCATACTTTGAAGGGTTATTAGCTTTTATGAGTATGCACTGTCAAGGTCATTCTCCACAGATCAATGGACTAGGCCGTCCTCACCTTGCGCAGTGGGGTGCTATTAATTCCAAATGGCAGATGAAGGTGACTGTTATGTCTGCTGTTGCCTGTGTGTTTCTCAGCTGTTACTAAGCCACTGCATCCCTCCCCGGATCTGATTTCACAGTGGAAATATCCCCTTCCCTGGAGCATGGTGCATGGAGAGCAGGCTAACCTGACCCACTCCCTCCAGCAGCAGGCCTGGCCTACCACTCTGTCCTCTGCTGAAGAGGCTGCTGCCTCCAACCCCTCCTGAGACGGAAGGAGAGTGGGGAGGGAAGGGGAGAGGGATTCACATTTTGGTGAGAGGGAGAAAGAGAGGCCTCCTGAGTAGACTGTACTGTAGAATGCATTTATTTGTGTTCTGCAACGTAGCTGAATTTGTGACTGGAGACAAATTATGCATCTATAAGGTATTGTAGGTCTACCCAGAGTAATGGCAAAAATGAAACGCAAAAACTCTCCTGCACTGTTGACAGTGTTAACTCGCTATTAACACACACTCACATCTAACCTGAAAGTAAGCATAATCAGTATGATAGGAAAGTGTTATTTTAAATCAATACTGGTGATTATGTTATTATAGAGTTATTATCAGGAATAAACCAGATAAACATTGTTGTTTCATCCTGGTCTGGTGTCTAACCATCTCGGCCCTGCTGCAGTCTGGTAGGATGCTACAGTAGGCTCTGAGAGGATTGCTGTGGGTGCAGCCAGGTAGCTCTG
Source organism: Oncorhynchus kisutch (assembly GCF_002021735.2). Lineage (NCBI taxonomy): Eukaryota > Metazoa > Chordata > Actinopteri > Salmoniformes > Salmonidae > Oncorhynchus > Oncorhynchus kisutch. The sequence goes on from NC_034183.2 coordinate 60,136,143, forward strand.
CCTAGTCACGGAGGCACTGCCACACTATTAATAACTCCTGCTTTCAGATCAAGGGAATCCATTTTTAATTAGCTACAATATGGAGCTTCAAGTTAGAGTTACAGAGGGCTGGCTTCTCCTATTAACCTCCCATAAGGTTTAGAAGGAGCGAGAGGAGGCTGATAGAATCATTATGCCCTGCTTCTCTACCAACAGGGATTCTTGTCAGCTCAGCTGCCTCACAGACCAGCTCTGATGAACTGAGACCACCTCTCTCTCCTTCCTTTCCCCTCTCTCTCTCCTTACAGCCTACTCGCTCTCTCTCTCTCTCTCTCGCTCTCCTTCCTTTCTCCTCTCTCTCTCTCCTTACAGCCTACTCTCTCTCTGTTTCTCTCTCTTCCTTTCCCCTCTCTCTCTCCTTACAGCCTACTTGCTCTCTCTCGCTCTCCTTCCTTTCCCCTCTCTCTATCTCCTTACAACCTACTCTCTCTCTGTTTCTCTCTCTTCCTCTCCCTATGTCATTGTCAGTGTTTGGCAAGGCATTCCCCTGAAAGAGCTGACTGGGATCCTCTTACATCATGAGCATGCTCTCCAGGGCTGCTTGTCGGTGGCTGGGCTGCTGAGTCATTATCCTTCTGCCTTAATTGCTTGGCTGACTCCTGATTGTTAGACAGGGTTGCATCTTATGGCTCACAAATAGACAACCCATGCGTTTCACCTCTGTGGTTTAGGATAAGGTCTAGTATGCCATATATTTTGGTGGTCTCATAAAAGTATAATTATTTATAGTTCTATTTATATTGTGGTCACCTCTGCCCATTGCCTTAACCAGACCCCTTGGAAGAGGTGAATGGAGCCACTGGGCCTCAGGCTCCGTCAGTCATATTTGGTGTGTTACCTCAGTGTGTTGTATGAACTTACTCTCCCGCTCCCCAAAGGGGTTAATTGGCATGTGAAATGTATAATAAACAAAAGAGAAATAAACAATCAGAAATGAACAGTAAACATTACACTCACAAAATATTATAGCCTTGCACAGTTAAAGTACAAAAGGGAAAATAAATAAACATAAATATGGGTTGTATTTACAATGGTGTTTGTTCTTCACTGGTTGCCCTTTTCTTGTGGCAACAGGTCACAGATCTTGCTGCTGTGATGGCACACTGTCGTATTTCACCTAATAGATATGGGTGTTTATCAAAATTGGATTTGTTTTCAAGTTCTTTGTGTCGGTGTAATCTGAGGGAAATATGTTTCTCTAATCAGCTTCCACCTCAAATCAAATTGTATTTGTCATATGCGCCGAATACAACACACGCCAAGTAGAGTAGACCTTACCGTGAAATGCTTACTTACAAGCCCTTAACCAACAATGCAGTTTTGAGGAAAATAAGAATTAAGAAAATATTTACTAAATAAAGTAAAAAGAAAGCAACACAATAAAATGACGAGGCTATAATGTGCGAGGGTTACAGGTTAGTTGAGGTAATTGAGGTAATATGTACATGTAGGTAGGGGTAAAGTGACTATGCATAGATAATAAACAGCAAGTGGCAGCGACATAAAAAAAACAGGTGTTAATGCAAATAGTCCAGGTAGCCATTTTATTAACTGTTTAGCAGTCTTCTAGCTTGGGGGTAGAAGCTGCTCAGGAGCCTTTTGGACCTAGACTTGGCCCTCTGGCACCGCTTGCCCTAACCCTATGACTAGAGTGACTGGAGTCTTTTACCATTTTTAGGGCCTTCCTCTGACACTGCCTTGTATAGATGTCCTGGATGTACTGGGCCATACGTGCTACCCTCTGTAGAGCCTTGCGGTTGGATGCAGAGTAGTTGCCATACCAGGCTGTGATGCAACCAGTCCGGATGCTCTCGATGGTGCAGCTGTAGAACATTTTGAGGATCTGAGGACCCATGCTAAGTCTGCCTACGGCGCCATCTCTCAATAGCAATGCTTACTGAGTCTGTACATAGTCAAAGCTTTCCTTAATTTTGGGTCAGTCATAGTGGTCAGATATTCTGCCACTGTGTACTCTCTGTTTAGGGCCAAAAAGCATTCCAGTTTGCTCTGTTTTTTTTTGTAAATTTTTTCCAATGTGTCAAGTAATTATCTTTTTGTTTACTCATGATTTGTTTGGGTCTAATTGTGTTGCTGTCCTGGGGCTCTTTTCTGGATTTTGATAGTCAGCGGGTATCACCCTAATTCTGCTCTGCAGTCTATTTTTGTTATTGAATAGTAATAAGTGTAGTGGATCTACACCCAGTAACGGAATTGTGGGAACAGAATTTCCTCTTGGGTCCCTGATACAGTATGTACTATACAGAAATGCATAATTATGGACATGAATGTCATTCTCTTCATGGTGATGTATCCTAAATAGGTACATACACGTATAAATATACAATATCCTCCTTTGCATATTTGGGTAATATTCTAAACACTGGCCATTTATTTTAATGAGCTCTGCCTCCAAACAAGACCACATTTGTTTGGTCTAAACCAGACCAAATCTGAACCAATCATAGACATCTATGTTTCACAAGTTTGGACATCAAACTACAGCACAGTAGAGCTCAGTATAGTACAGAACAGTACAATAGAGTACAGTACATTATAGTGTACTCAACTCTAATGTGCTGTAGTGTACTGAACTATCCGCTACTTTTCTTTGCTGTACTATATAGCACTGTGCTGTCCAAACTTGTGAACCCAACTGTGGTTTGTGACTACTATGATTTCTCATTTTAGCCAATTAAATTCTAGAAATTTTGTTCCCGATTTCTCTGAAATTTTGTTACAGATTTTGGTAACGGAAGTTCGAGTTTTAATCACTTAATAATTCATGAAAAAATTATAATAATGAAAAACACTAACTAATTGCTAGTCTACCTTTACTTGTTACTTCTATGAACTTTCATTATCCTCCCTACTCATGATGGAGAGAAAGGAGAACATACAGTATCTTAAAGATATGTGGGGTTTTTGTAACGGAATTCCAAGGCACAAGGCAATGTTTCTTACAGAAGGCAGAACAATTTCTCCAAAATGATTTAAATAAAGTTTATATTTTTTATAAGCGTCCGGATTAGTGTCCGGCTCCTTGAAAGTGGCAGCTCTAGCCTTTAGCTCAGTTCGGATGTTGCCTATAATCCATGGCTTCTGGTTGGGATATGTACCTACGGGTCACTGTGGGGATGACATTGTCAATGCACTTATTGAGGAAGCCGATGACTGAGGTGGTATACTTCTCAATGCCATTTGATGAATCCCGGAACATATTCCAGTCTGCGCTAGCAAAACAGTCCTGTAGCATAGCATCCGCACCATCTGACCACTTCTGTATTGAGCTTGTCACTAGTACTTCCTGCTTTAGTTTTTGCTTGTAAGCAGGAATCAGGAGGATAGAATGATGGTCATATTTGCCAAATGGAGGGCGGGGGAGAGCTTTGTATGCATCTTTTTTTCCTCTGGTTGCACATGTGACATGCTGGTAGAAATGAGGTCAAACGGATTTAAGTTTGCCTGCATTAAAGTCCCTGGCCACTAGTGGTAAATAGACGGCTACGAATAATATAGATGAGAACTCTCTTGGTAGATAGTGTGGTCTACAGCTTATCATAACGTACTCTACCTCAGGCGAGACTTCTTTAATATTTGATATTGCGCACCAGCAGCTGTTATTGACAAATAGACACACACCCCCGCGCCTCGTCTTACCAGACGTAGCTTCTCTGTCCTGCTGGTGCATTGAAAATCCTGCCAGCTCTATATTATCTGTGTCGTCGTTCAGCCACAACTCTGTGAAACATAAGATATTACAGTTTTTAATATCCCGTTGGTAGTATAATCTTGATCGTAGGTCATCCATTTTATTTTCCAATGATTGCACGTTGGAAAATATGTGTTATTGTATTATTCTAGCATGGCAGTGGTGAATGTGTGTGTGTGAGGGTAGGGAGGGATCATTCCACTCTTTAGTGGGAATGTCAAGCCCCAGTCACATGAGAATGAGCTAATGTCCCACCAAGGCCTCTGTCATTTCTCAGAACATTAGCCACAGGGCTTGATAAGGAGGCACTCACTATGGCCGTGGAGTTCAGACTGTTTAATGGGGAGGCATCACTGTAAGGAGCTGCCAGATTTTATATTCAACTGGATAGTTCATGATAAGCTAGTCTACCATTTGACTGCCTTTCCCACAACTATTTCTCCCACTTGATCCATTTTCTACTATTGCCTCTATGTAAGGGACCAAAATGTAGCATAATGATTTAATTATTACACTGACATTTTGCAAACCACTTCAGAGCCACTCTAGAGTTAGAAAATGATGATTGAGTAATTATTTTGAATTATGTATGATGATTGAGTTCAACCACAGAGAGATTGATCACTTCTCAGACTAACAAGTGTTTATCCTCCTCGATCACTGTACAATGGAAACTCACCTTGGAAAAACTTCCGGTCCCATTTTAACCTCTTCTAGAGATAAAATCTGCATTCATAATTTACTCTTATTTTGTTAATTTACTGTATTTGTGTTTTGTTTCTCTCTCCTCCCATAGACTTACTCTGGGCTGTTCTGTGTGGTGATAAACCCCTATAAAAACTTGCCCATCTACTCAGAGAACATCATAGAGATGTACAGAGGGAAGAAGCGTCATGAGATGCCACCACACATCTACGCCATTTCAGAGTCAGCATACCGCTGCATGCTCCAAGGTAAAACTCCTCTCTCACTCTGTTTTGTGCAGTGTTTGGAATAGCGGTATAGTGGTATAGCTCCTTCCTCAGTGGTCTCGTTCCGTCTCTCTCTTTTGCTGCGACGCAACGTGCATAAAGTGTGACTGGCAGGTGCCCTGCTGAGTTGTGGATTGCGTGGGTTTTGCTGCATAATCCAGGAGATTAGTGCGTGAAAGGTTCCAGAGTCAGGGAGGCAGTGGCATCGTTAGTCATGGTTGAGCTGCCCCCCTGCCTCTGCTAGCCATAGGGGTCTGACAGACTACTTATTGACGTGGATCTACTGAGACAGACAGACTATACTGTACCACTTATAGACTACGTAATGTGTAAAAGCTCAACAATAGGCTTGTAGTTTCACAAACCACAAAGAGTACAGTCTATCTGCAAGTTATGTACATTGTCTGCAAACCATGAATGCCTCAATTTCAGACCATGGCATGTATTTGTTTGCGTTAAGTCAAAAACCACTTGGCACACATAATTAGCCTTCCTTAAGGCCCCTCTACTGCCCTGCCGACTGTCCTGTATCCCAGGTGGGATGGCATATGCTCTGGACCAGGACCTCACTGGCTCTTTTGCAGATAAGAACCAGTTTAATTAGAGGTGAAAGTTCAGCCTGTTAACATTGATGGCCACTGACTGAGGGACTTGGAGAGTGTGATCCCAGGATCAAGACTTAGGATGCTATTAACTCAACCTGTGATCCTAGGGAAATGTACCACTCACTGTTAATCTTCTTCCTCCAGTGAGACATTCTATCTATCTCTGGCTCCTTGCAAAGGGACACTTTTCAATAGATACAGTATGTGTTTAGTTTCAATGAGTTCAGAGTAACGTCAGCCTTCTGAACAGTACAATCTCTCAGTGGTTCTGGTTTTGCCTCCTCAGCTAAGTTCGATTTGATGGAGCCTGGAGCCTCTCTGTCATTACAGCTCCTCAGTCTGGCCCTAACTGGATATATCCAGAACTGTGGCTTGCTGCTCTGGCTGTTCTGGCTTCCACCCTACAGTACTGCTGTCACTATCACTGCTACTGCAGCTCAGAGCTACAGGAAGAGAAAGAATCTCAGGTCTTTTCATCTTCAGGAAGAAGCTGCGCTATTCTCTTTGTACCGGGAAGGGTGCTGGACACAGGCCCCCTTAGCAGCCTCGTCCCTGTGTTTTCTTTATTTTTACTATTTTCTACATTGTAGAATAATAGTAAAGACATCAAAACTGGGAAATAAAATATAAACTCATGTAGTAACCCAAAAAGTGTAAGAATTTAGATTCTTCAAAGTAGCCACCCTTTACCTTGATGACAGCTTTGTACACTTTTGGCATTCTTTCAACCAGCTTCACCTGGAATGTTTTTCCAACAGTCTTGTTCCCAGTCAGTTCCCACATATACTGAGCACTTGGCTGATTTTCTTTCACTCTGCTGTCCAACTCATCCCAAACCATCTCAATTGGGTTGAGGTCGGGTGATTGTGGAGGCAAGGTCATCTGAGCCAGCACTCCATCACTCTCCTTCTTGGTCAAATAGCCCTTACACAGCCTGTAGGTGTGTTGGGATCATTGTCCTGTTGAAAAACAAATTATAGTCCCACTAAGCGCAAACCAGGTGGGATGGCATATCGCTGCAGAATGCTGTGGTAGCCATGCTGGTTAAGTGTGCCTTGAATTCCAAATAAATCACAGACAATGTCACCAGCAAAGCACCATCACAGCTCCTCCTCCACGCTTCAAGGTGGGAACCACACATGCAGAGATCATTCGTTCACCTACTCTGCGTCTCACAAAGACAGCGTTTGGAACCAGAATTGTCAAATTTGGACTCATCAGACCAAAGGACAGATTTCCACCGGTCTAATGTCCATTGCTCGTGTTTCTTGGCCAAAGCAAGTCTCTTCTTCTTATTGGTGTCCTTTAGTAGTAGTTTCTTTGCAGCAATTCGACCATGAAGGCCTGATTCATGCAGTCTCCTCTGAACAGTTGATGTTGAGATGAGTCTGTTACTTTAACTCTGAAGCATTTATTTGGGCTGGTAACTCTAATTAACTTATCCTCTGCAGCAGAGGTGACTATGGGTCCTCGTGAGAGCCAGTTTCATCATAGCACTTGATGGTTTTTGCGACTGCACTTGAAGAAACTTTGCTTATTTGAGCTGTTCTTGCCATAATATGGACTTGGTATTTTACCAAATAGGGCTATCTTCTGTATACCACCCATACCTTGTCACAACACAACTGAACACAAAGAAATTCCACAAATGAACTTTTAACAAGGCATACTTATTAATTGAAATGCATTCCAAGTGACTACCTCATGAAGCTGGTTGAGAGAATGCCAAGAGGGTGCAAAGCTGTCGTCAAGGCAAAGGGGGGCTACTTTGAATAATTAGTTTTTTGGGGGGTTATTACATGATTCCATATGTGTCATTTCATAGTTTTGATGCCTTCACTATTATTCTACAATGTAGAAAATAGTAAAAATAAAGTAAAACCCTGGAATGAGTAGGTGTGTCCTGACCTTTGACTGGTACTGTCTGTGTCTGTAGTTTTTTTAGCCAGAGCTTGAAGCGATGAGCAGTAATCCTTCGTGCTTCTTAGTTCTATTGAGGAGTTGAGTAGTGTTAATGATATTGGCCAGTGACCACACGTATACAGTAGGTGAAGTGCTTCACCGGTTGGTAAACACCTCTATCCCCCCACCTCACCCAACGTCTCATCACTGACTTCCTTTTGTGACCCCCATCCACACATACATTATGGTGTCTTAACCAATGATAGCCATGAAACCCTTGTGACCAAACCCCCCCCCCCCCCCCCCCTCATCATACTTTCCATTAACTAAATATAGGCTGAGTCCCTGCACAGTGCACTCACCCATTGTGGCCAGCCTGCCTTCCAGTTTCAACATGAGAGGTGTTTGAATTGGGGCCCCATGTCAAATCTACCTCCCTCATTGCCCCACTGCCCACAGTCCTGCCACATAGTGGTCATTGTGTACACTCCCTAGGGGGTCTACTGTGGAATGAGGTCATCCCTTGTCTTAGCGATCCGCAGCATGCTAAGTACTGAGTCATCGTGGTAGTGTCATGGCCCTCAGATCACTGCGGAGTGCAGACTGTCCGGTTGCCTGAAGAGGGATGCCTCATTATGGATATGAGTGTGACCAAAATAACATTCCCGCACTGGCACATCACACAGAGGAGTTAGTGTGTCCGCTCACTTTCTGAGTAGCTGACCTTATATTGACAGCATATTGTATCTTGCACAGTTGAATAACTTATGATCTGCGTAGTGCTTACAGTGTGTTATACAGATTATACAGATTATTTCATTTGGGAGTGGAAAGGCTGCCTCTATTGATGTTTCAAAAGCCATTTCAGGCTTATAGGGATCCCCCACTGTTCTGTAATGGCTCTCTTTCTTCTCCTCTCAGGAACTAAACAAGTCAACCTATCTCATTTCCACTTCTTTTCTTTTGTTCCTTATTTTGTTCTGTCTTTTTTTCCCCTTCTCTTCAAAATGTTCTGGCTCGGAGGACGTTGAAGGAAAAATTCCACTCATCCTGCCAGGGCTTTTCTGGGACCCTTTCACTTACAGCACTGTTAACTGAAAAATACGACCGGGTGGCTTTGTGCGCTCTCTTTCCCCAACGTGGTTCCTTTGTGAGGAGAACACAGGAGGACAAGTGTGTGGAATGTCTGTGTTCTGACTTCAGCCCAGACTATGGCTCTAGCATTGCTATGGAAGGTTCACAGACCATTCTACATGTTTATTTTCTGCCTCAACCAATGACCATCTCTCTCTCTCTCTCTCTCTCTCTCTCTCTCTGTCCCATTCTCTTCTCCCCTCATTTACAGTAACAGCGTCCCTGTCTCTGGCCCTCTGGCTTCCCTGTCTCTGGCCCTCTGGCTTCCCTGTCTCTGGCCCTCTGGCTTCCCTGTCTCTGGCCCTCTGGCTTCCCTGTCTCTGGCCCTCTGGGTTAGTCAACCAAACCGTACCGAGGCCTCACTGCACCTAAGCTGTCAGCAGGAGCAGAGCTTGAATAGTTCTAGGTGCTTATTATGGGATGTAGCCCTTTCCTCAGGTCATTTGTTTGTGTTTGACACTCTCTGTCTCTCTCAGACACATGTTTGAGTCTCAGGAACTGCTACAGATGAGGCTCCCTCTCTCTGCTCTGACCCCCTCGTCCGAAGCACGCTCTGCTGCTGATATGCAGGTCTGGACGTGCTCCTGCACTCCAGAGCAGACGGGAGAGAAATGGGGCGGCCTGTATTGTGGCTCACAATAGGGGCTTTGTGTTGCCTGGAGAAGGGGCCAGGGTGCAGTATGGGGAGGCCCGGACCGACAGGGCTGGGAATAGTGGGTCTTGTGTTGGGGCAGAGAGTGTTGACTGCAGGGAAGAGGTCAGGTCTGAGTGACAGGACAGGTGTGAAGGGCCAGGCAGGACGGGGGTATGGTGGAAGGGAGGACCCTCTCTCTGTAGTGAAATAACTCTGTGTTCCTTGGTGGATGTACTAGAGTTTCAGACAAATGGCAGTGTACACACACACACAATCCCACTCATATAGACACATGTTGGCAGATGCTCCCCTAATGGCAGACAGCTGTGGAGTTCATTCAGTATAAAATTTTATTTCTGTTGGCGGGCTCTTGTCATAGATCTCTGATCTCAGACAGCCATGAACTGTTGAGTCTCTCCAATAGGGGGAAAGAATGCACCCTTAATAAACCAGAGACATGAACATGTTCTCCTCAGTTCACTGGTTTTTAGAGGTTTCACTGGTGGGAGGGAGCAGAGTCTGAGATTACAGACCGGGCTTGAATGGAGACCCCATGAAAGCCCTTGACGATGTGGGGAGTTTGCTCAACATACAGTTGAAGTCAGAAGTTTACATACATACACCTTAGTCAAATACATTTAAACTCAGTTCTTCACAATTCCTCACATCCTAGTAAAAATTCCCTGTCTTGGCTCAGTTAGGATCACCACTTTATTTTAAGAATGTGAAATGTCAGAATAATAGTAGAGAGAATGATCTATTTCAGCTTTTATTTCTTTCATCACATTTCCAGCGGGTCAGAAGTTTACATGTACTCATAGTATTTGGTTGCATTGCCTTTAAATTGTTTAACTTGGGTCAAACATTTCAGGTAGCCTTCCACAAGCTTCCCATGATAATTTGGGTGAATTTTGGCCCATTCCTCCTGACAGAGCTGGTGTAACTGAGTCAGGTTTGTAGGCCTCCTTGCTCGCACACGCTTTTTCAGTTCTGCCCATAAATGTTCTATAGGATTGAGGTCAGGGCTTTGTGATGGCCACTCCAATACCTGGACTTTGTTGTCCTTAAGCCATTTTGTCACAACTTTTGAAGTATTCTTGAGGTCATTGTCCATTTGGAAGACCCATTTGCAAGCTTTAACTTGACTGATGTCTCGAGATGTTTCTTCAATATATCCACATAATTTTCCATCCTCATGATGCCATCTATTTTGTAAAGTGCACCAGTCCCTCCTGTAGCAAAGCACCCCCACAACATGATGCTGCCACCCCCGTTGGGATGGTGTTCTTTGGCTTGCAAGCCTCCCACTTTTTCCTCCAAACATAGCGATGTTCATTATGGCCAAACCATTCTATTTATGTTTCATCAGACCAGAGGACATTTCTCCAAAAAGTACAATATTTGTCCCCATGTGCAGTTGCAAACCGAAGGCTGGCTTTTTTAAAATGCCAATATTGGGGGAGTGGCTTCTTCCTTGCTGAGTGGCCTTTCAGGTTCTGTCGATATAGGACTCGTTTTACTGTGCATATAGATACTTTTGTACCTGTTTCCTCCAGCATCATCACAAGGTCCTTTGCTGTTGTTCTGGGATTGATTTGCACTTTTTTGCACCAAAGTACGTTCATCTCTAGGAGACCGAATGCGTCTCCTTCCTGAGCGGTATGACGGCTGCGTGGTCCCATGGTGTTTACACTTGCGTAGTATTGTTTGTACAGATGAACATGGTACGTAGGTGTTTGGAAATTGCTCCCAAGTATGAATTAGACGTATGGAGGTCTACAATTCTTCTGAGGTCTTGGCTGATTTCTTTTGATTTTCCAATGATGTCAAGCAAAGAGGCACTAAGTTTGAAGGTAGGCCTTGAAATACATCCACAGGTACACCTCCAATTGACTCAAATGATGTCAATTAGCCTTTCAGAAGCTTCTAAATTTTCTGGAATTTTCCAACCTGTTTAAAGGCACAGTCAACATAGTGTATGTAAACTTCTGACCCACTGGAATTGTGATACAGTGAAATATAAGTGAAATAATCTGTCTGTAAACAATTGTTGGAGAAATTACTTGTGTCATGCACAAAGTAGATGCCCTAACCGACTTGCCAAAACTATAGTTTGTTAACAAGAAATTTGTGGAGTGGTTGAAAAACGAGTTTTAATGACTCCAACCTAAGTGTATGTAAACTTCTGACTTCAACTGTACGTGCATGGCTATGAGTGACAGTCCTGTCATGAAATAAATTATTATCATAGGTGCTTTATTACTGTATATGTTAGAGGTTATCGGCTGTTCTAAGTACCTTTACAGAAAAAACACATGATTTCACATGTGGAAAATCACATTATTTCCCATGAAATTTCACGTGTATTAATGTGAAAACACGTTTTGTGGAAAACTTTTCAAGTGTAGTTTCATGTTATCACATGTTGCCACGTTATCGTATTAACTTCACATAAGATCACATGGAGACGTGTTTTTGGACACACATTTGTGTGTTTTTTCCGTAAGGGTAGAGAGGGAAGCTCAACCACCTCAGGTAGAACGGCAGCTTCCCCAGTGCTGCAGGTCTGTCCAATCTTTTACTGGGGCCTGTGTCTTGGGTGGCCACACAATGCCACCTATCCACCCACGGTCTGGGCATGCAGGGCACCACTGGAGACATGGTGTTGGGTGGGTGGGTGAAGAGCGAGAACCACCAGCATCCGTCTAGAAGTGTTTTCATTGGTCACACATAGCTGGGATAGCTGCAGTCTGAGCCAAGGAGATGAGGTTACCTGAAGCTGCTGCCCCTCGCTCACTCCCTCCCTCCCTGGAGCTGCCACCAGCCACTGTGGAGGGCAAGGAGGGACATGTAGGACCGTACACAACCAACTCTTTCTAATAAACACACATGTAGTGGACCTCTGGGGAGAGCGGAGATGTGGAAACTGCCTGGATTGTCTGGATAAAGTAGCAGCAGTGCCTGAATGTAAATATGCTCCATAAAATGAGAGCAAGGGAGATGTCTTGGGACTATTTCAAAGTGACATGCATGGAAAGTGGGCAGATGAACACTGACAACCAGGTCACTTGGTAATGTGATCCATTCTGACATGGAGGATCTCTGTGGAAGCAGGGAGTGTTTGGACCGCTGTCTGGAGAATGTAGCAGTGACTACACCCTTAGAATGTAGATATGTACGGACAGGGCTGGACTGCATGATTGCCTCATGGTACACTGGAATAAATCCCTTGGAATATCTTAAGTTGCAATTCAAGGAATTCAGATCAACTACCTGGGTGTACAGACTACCTGGGTGTACAGTATTACCCCCGGTGGCAGCAGGTGTTCTATGCTCAGAATCAACCTGTTTTCAGCATATTTAAGAGTGGAGACAGGTTTGAGTCATTCTGTAGTTCTCACAGTGATTACTGTAGGCTGGGGCTCTGCCAGACTGGGCTCTCTGTAGGTAAGATGAATAACAGTCTGTTTTACAGGGGACTGCATTCTAAACAGCATGAGGTGCATCCGTGTTTAAATCAGTGATGGCTTTCTGTTGGGTTAGTGAATGGGTCCAAACAGGGATGAGCTGTATCAGACATAGGGATTGGATCTGAACAGGGACTGTATCAGGAGTAGTGCAGGGTGGCTCCCCCTCTCTATTGTGACTAGCCTAAGCATTGAGAACATGAGTGTGTGTCTTCTGCTATTTTGGTGCTGCTGGATGTCTGTGTGTGTGTGTGTGTGTGTGTGTGTGTGCAACACTGCTCAGAAACATCATTTCTAATGCAGGTCCCTTGCATGGCTCTACTTTGTCTGACCCACCTAACCCTCCAGTGAACAGTAATACGTCTCTACTCCTCCTTTGAAGTGAGACCATGACTTCTCATTCCACTCTCCTGTACCTCTATATCTCCTCTCAGAGCAGCTCGCGGTGAATTCAGTGGAATTGAGACATTATATTCCAGTTTCCAATAAGCCCTAGGATGTTGACACCAGCAGCAGAGTTACATTATAACCCCATGATGAGCCTCTGTTACTGCTGTTTCACATTCACAGGTGTTTCTCATTTCACCCCGCGTCAGAAGCATGTGGAAAATGTGCTTTGTGAGGTATGAGCAAAGTGTGTGTGTGTGAGGCCGTTACCCTCTGTGGGGGTCAACAGGCTTAGGTGTGGGAGGAAGGAAGCCTCGCTAGGTGTGAGGGAGGACAATGACTTCCTTCCTTTAATGTGCAGTCTCGCCCTCGCTCTCTCTCTCTAGTCCCACTGGTCACTTTACACAGCCTCCCTTCCCTGTCATATCCACTAGACAGGGAACAGTTCTCCTTTCTGACCCTTATTCCGTTCCTGCCAATGATCTCAATTTCCACTGTAATTGAGTCAAACCAATAAAGTAGTCTCTCTCATAGGATGGGAAGCTATTTATTGTAGCTACAGTAGTTACTGCAACACATTCCATTCCGGCCTACAATGCCACATCTAGAATGCCCTCATCTGTGTATCTGAGTTGACTGACACCATCCTACCTTGCCCACTGCATGCCCAGGTCTGGCCCACCACGCTGCTCTCTATGCATTACTGTCAGTGGGTTTCCATGGCCTTGAAGGGTGCAGTCTACAGCTCCCCTCCCCCCTCTGCCCCCTCACCTCTTCCCCTTTACCCCTACCAGTTGCTGTGGGCCAGGAAGCCTGGCCACCCTCTGTGACATCACAGGAATGTCCTTGCCCCAGGACCCCAGCGTTGATGGTGAGGGGAACCATGGGCATCCGAATTCCAACAGTCATAACTGATTACTGACTGCAGCCCACAATGCACTGCTAGCTGGCAGAACTGGAGGGTCTTCTTCTGATCTGTCACACTCAGCTTTGTGTCAAACTGGTCTCAATGTATGACTTTGTATGTATTTTAATGAGACAAAACCTGGTAAAATACGTTTAAAAAAGGATAAATATTACCCAGTCTCCATTACAACATTCATCAGGCTTGGCGAGCTCTTCATTACCACCAGGATATATGACCAGAATCCCCCTCAGACCAAGGAAGAGTCATACTGTGTTGTGACTGCTTTAATGAACGGTGCATGTCGGCCTCTCTCTCTGGCCCAGTCCTCTCAGCAGCAGCACTCCACAGTGTTAGTGTGGGTTATCATAACAGCTCAGAAGCCCAGAGGTGACAGTTACACAGAGCAGGTACAGAGAGGACCGGCCAGATCTAATTGTGTGTTTACCAGTTCACCCGTCTGAGAATGTAGGCTGGCAGGGGGGTGTGTGTGTGTGTGGAGGGGGTATTGAGATTGGGCTAGGCTCCCTGCGTCGCAGCATTGACAATACAGCAGTGAGAAACCCCAGACATGGCAGGGACCTCACTCTCTCTCACACAGACACTCAGTCTTTTGTTCCTCTGGCTTTAAGTACCCCTGGAATCCATCCTGACTGCTCTATATGAGTAAACAGGCCACAGCTCTTTCTATTGCTACTTCTGTAATGACCAGTCCTAGTAGATGATCCATGCCTCTGCTCTACTATGACTGATGAGTGTGTGTGTGTGTGTGTGTGTGTGTGTGTGTGTGTGTGTGTGTGTGTGTAGGGTGGGTAGGCCTGGGTAGTGATATACCCTTCGAGGTTATGGGGAATACTGGCCATCACTCAGGATTTCTGATGTGTGCAAAGTGGTAACCATGGCTCTAGAATTAACACTGCGTTTGTTGGGGTTTTATGACTTCTTTTATGAAGCTAATTTAGAGAGCAGGAAGAAGGATGTGGAAAAAGAGTGTACTATCCAGTTGAAGTGGTGGTGAGGCTGTTTTGTCATCCCAGCTCTCACCCTGCCTCCCCTTAGTTTGTGATCATATTTCACTAACTACAGACCCTATGTCATAATATAATAGAGGTCGACCGATTATGATTTTTCAACACCGATACCGATTATTGGAGGACCAAAAAAGCTGCTAACGATTTACTCGGCCGATTTCTTAAAAAATTAAATATTTTTTTACATTTATTTGTAATAATGACAATTACAAACAATACTGAATGAAAACTTATTTTAACTTAATGTAATAAATCAATTTAGCCTCAAATAAATAATGAAACATGTTCAATTTGGTTTAAATAATGAAAAAACAAAGTGTTGGAGAAGAAAGTAAAAGTGCAATATGTGCAATGTAAGAAAACTAACGTTTAAGTTCCTTGCTCAGAACATGAGAACATATGAAAGCTGGTGGTTCCTTTTAACATGAGTCTTCAATATTCCCAGGTAAGAAGTTTTAGGTTGTAGTTATTATAGGAATTATAGGACTATTTCATATATATATATATATATATATATACCATTTGTATTTCATTAACCTTTGACTATTGGATGTTCTTATAGGCACTTTAGTATTGCCAGTGTAACAGTATAGCTTCCGTCCCTCTCCTCACTCCCCCTGGGCTCGAACCAGGAACACATCGACAACAGCCACCATCGAAGCAGCGTTACCCATGCAGAGCAAGGGAAACAACCACCCCAAGGCTCAGAGCGAGTGACGTTTGAAACGCTATTCGCACGCGCTAACTAGCCAGCCATTTCACTTCGGTTACACCAGCCTCATCTCGGGAGTTGATAGGCTTGAAGTCATAAACAGTGCAATGCTTGACGCACAACGAAGAGCTGCTGGCAAAACACACGAAAGTGCTGTTTGAATGAATGTTTACGCGCCTACTTCTGCCTACCACAGCTCAGTTAGATACTTAGATGCTTGTATGCTCAGTCAGATTATAGCAACACAGGACACACTAGATAATATCTAGTAAAATCATCAACCATGTGTAGTTAACTAGTGATTATGATTGATTGATTGTTTTTTTTTACAAGATTTTAATGCTAGCTAGCAACTTACCTTGGCTTACTGCATTCGCGTAACAGGCAGTCAGTCTCCTTGTGGAGTGCAACTGTCGTTATTGCGTTGCACTAGTTAACTGTAATGTTGCAAGATTGGATCCCCCGAACTGACAAGGTGAAAATATGTTGTTCTGCCCTTGAACGAGGCAGTAAACCCACCGTTCTTAGGCCGTCATTGAAAATAAGAATGTGTTCTTAACTGACTTGCCTAGTTAACTAAAGGTAAAATAAAGGTGAAAAAAAAAAACTTGAAATCGGCCCTAATTAATCGGCCATTCCGATTAATCGGTCAACCTCTAGAATATAACCATTATTTTATTTGACTTGTTTGAATTTGGAGTGGTCCAGCAGGAAGAGTGGAATGGAGTAGGCTACAATCCATACTTGGGCTCCACTGTACTTCTACGTTTCAAGATTAGGGAGGCTTGGACATGTTTTGGGGAGTAGATGGGAATGTTGAGAGATTAGGGGGCTAGTTGAGGGAGGAGGGGAGAGGTTGAGGGGGTAAAAGGGGTGGCCTGGGGGGGGGGGTCTGGAATGTGTGGAATGAGTAGGTTAATCCGTCTGGCGAATAAATTATTAGTGGAAAACGGATCCCCAGTCTGTCTCCTGCTGCGTGGCCCAGGGGGGAGACGAGGAGAGGGTTGTTTGTCTATTTAGACCTAGATGTAGACCTATGTACACCTACGCAGACGACACCATTCTGTATACTTCTGGCCATACTTTGGACACTGTGTTAACTAACTTCCAGACGAGCTTCAATGCCATACAACTCTCCTTCCGTGGCCTCCAACTGCTCTTAAATGCAAGTAAAACTAAATGCCCGCACCCACCTAGCATCACTAATCTGGACATTCTGACTTAGAATATGTGGACAACTACAGATACCTAGGTGTCTGGTTAGACTGTAAACTCTCCTTCCAGACTCACATTAAGCATCTCCAATCCAAAATTAAATCTAGAATCGGCTTTCTATTTCGCAACAAACATCCTTCACTCATGCTGCCAAACATACCCTCGTAAAACTGACCATCCTACCGATCCTCGACTTCGGCGATGTCATTTACAAAATAGCCTCCAACACTCTGCACAACAAATTGGATGGTCTATCACAGTGCCATCCGTTTTGTCACCAAAGCCCCATATACTACCCACCACTGTGAACTGTACGCTATCGTTGGCTGGCCCTTGCTTCATATCTGTCGCCAAACCCACTGGCTCCAGGTCATCTATAAGTCTTTGCTAGGTAAAGCCTTATCTCAGCTCACTGGTCACCATAGTAGCACCCACCCGTAGCACGTGCTCCAGCAGGTATGTTTCACTGGTCACCCCGAAAGCCTTTCATTCCAGTTCTCTGCTGCCAATGACTGGAATGAATTGCAAAAATCACTGAAGCTGGATACTCATATCTCTCTCACTAAATTTAACAATCAGCTGTCAGAGCAGTTTACAGATCATTGCACCTGTACATAGCCCATCTGTAAATAGCCCACCCAACTACCTCATCCCCATATTGTTATTTATTTATTTATTTATTTATTGCTCCTTTGCACCCAGTATCTCTACTTGCACATTCATTTTCTGCACATCTATCACTCCAGTGTTTAATTGCTAAATTGTAATTATTTCGACTATGGCCTCTTTATTGCCTTACCTCCCTAATCTTACTTAATTTGCACACACTGCATATAGATTATTCTATTGTATTATTGACTGTATTCCATGTGTAACTCTGTGTTGTTTGTGTCACACTGCTTTGCTTTATCTTGTCCAGGTCGCAGTTGCATCTCTTTCATTCCCGTAGTTGTTGCATGCTGTGTGGAGCAGCAGACAACAAGGCCAAGGACATGTTTGTGTCTACCCAACCATTATCTGAACTGTTGTATTTTGTTGGTAGGGGTATAGGTTCTCCCCTGGTTATAGTGAACTGTTCACTCTGAATTGATGGCAGGAGACTGACAGCTTGATTGTACTGAGATCAGCCTTCCTGAGCCTTCAGAAAGGGGTTTTCAGTAGTCCACAGCTTGATGAATGTATGGACTGATTTGACCCTGTCCTCTTGTTAGGCCCAGGATAATGGTGGCTTGTAACTTCATTGGGAGGAAACAAAAAACTGTGCTGGAATTGATGATTAATCGATCAAATCAAGGACCTGTGGGTGGCAAAAGAGCTTTTGTTTTATTTCTGAGTAATACTTTGGCTCTGTGCCATGGCTGCAGAGGGAGAGGGAGAGAAGAACTCTGTCAGAGGACGGAGAGAATAAGAGATGAGAGCAACAGTCAGGACAGAGGGAGAGAGATGAGCCAATAGAGTGTGAAATTGGTAGAACAATTTTCATTGGCCCCATCCTGGGTATGTGAAACTGGTACTCTAGGAAAAGGCCAGGGACAGAGCATATATGGGCAGAACAGATGAATTCAGTCAGACAGCCCTCTGTGCATGGAAACAAGACAGACAAAGTCAATGGTTTGATCAATATGTGGTGGCTGTTCAGAATGGAGGAGCTACTGGCTCACTTCACCAGGCAATGGGTTTGGATCAGTTAGTTGATTGATATGAATGTATGGAGCCAATAGATGTCTCTTTCATATGATATCATTATTAGCCCTATAGTGAGTATAATAGCACAATGCATACTAAATGAATGATTTTGTGGTAGGTATAAAGTATCTATCCTAAGAAATAAAGATAACTTTCCCCATTCACATAATGACCTTTAGCTAGCATGCTTTCTGAGAACGTGGAGATCATATGAGCCATGTATTACAGAATGACTTCAGCTTATTGGGTGTCTGGCTCTGTGCTCTGATTTTGAAATGCCTTTTGATAAATGGCCCACGGAGACGGGTCATTGAAGTCAATATCCTCTTTATTTATTTGGCTTTAGAAGAGAATTAAAGATGATAAATGACCGTTTGAATGCCTAACCCTTCATCAGTGGAGAGGGAGTAAGGCAGGTGTCAAGGAGAGAATATTAGAACAAGAGAAAACAGGAAGTAGGTAGAGACCAGCATACCATTTTATATCAGTGACTGGATTGACGAATCAATGGCTGAGGTCATCATTATCGCTGACTACCACGGCTCAGCTGCCATTTTGAAAAACGCGATTGGTCTCTGATGTGAATCATATTCTAATCATATATATCTGAGTTGATGTAGCTCGGTGTTGGGTGCTTCGATTCAAAGTGATCACAGCTACAAGGTCTGGTTGAAAATCAAAAGGACGTGGATGATAACCATCTGAGTTTCATAGAAAGTTATTCTCATGAAAACCCAGTGAAAAGCTCTGTCACGGAGACGAAGAGTAATCAAACTTTGACCTGTGGAGCTCTGAAGTCTGGTGTGTCGTCGGGAACCTGGCCAGTTCTACTCAACAACCATCGATCATCCCTCCTGTTTTGCTATTCTCATCAGACGCCCGAAAGTAGAAACAGACCGTGTGTCTCTGGGAGGAATAAAGAGCACCACAGGTCAGAGAAATCAGAGCGCTGAACAATATGTTCATTTATCAGACTGACTCGCCAGCAGCAGTTCACACTATAGTGACATAACAAAAGGTTGTGCCTATAACACCTGGTAGACATTCAGGTAGCCAGTCAGTCCTCTGATGAAAGGTGACCGACATTAACTATTTATCATTCCAACCATCATTTGAGTGTAAAGATGATCATCCGTAGAGCTATATTTGTTCCTGGGACTCATTGTTCAAATCTGTCATGAGGTCACAGTCCCAGACCTGTGGGCTTAATAAAACCATGTAAGCTCTTTATCTTCTGATCAAATATGGGCTTGGGCTGGGGAGCAATGTACCCATGACGCAGGGTCTAGCAGTGACAGCTGCCCTCTGTGGCTGTCCAGTCTGTTAGTCAGAGGGACATGGGGCTGGTAAGGTAAACACAGTGACCTTAAAGGGTATCCAATGGTGACCTTCAGTGTGGCTGAGTCACCCACA
The DNA here is from genome assembly GCF_002021735.2 of Oncorhynchus kisutch. NCBI lineage: Eukaryota > Metazoa > Chordata > Actinopteri > Salmoniformes > Salmonidae > Oncorhynchus > Oncorhynchus kisutch. Next base: position 60,155,952 of record NC_034183.2, read on the forward strand.
GGCCTCCACAGGCCCCCTCACACTGACAACACCTCATACCATGGGCCACCAGGGTGAGTCTGAATGGAGCTGAGGCACAATGAGCTTTTAGGGAGTGACAGAGACACAGAGGGAGGGGGTTGCTATAGGACCAGACTTGTAACCAACACATACTAGCTCGTGTCCCTCTGATCCCTTTTGAGAATGCTCTGTTGAATCTATAACCATCTACTGTGGCTGTCACGATGTCAGTTTTCAGCGTTTGCGACATGCCTTTGTCTTCTAAAAATTGCCGTGGATTCATTAGCTATTCATGATGCACATGCACACAAAGAATCAGTGTGTCCTCAGTTCACCCCTTTCCCACTCTCTCCCTGGCTCAAAGCGTCGTCCCCAGGTTGGGTAGATTTAGGGTCGTCAGGCAGGCTGCTGGTTCAGCAGACAGTGTAGGGGATATGCTCTGCTGGCGACAGAGACCACTCACCGCGTGGTTGTTTGTAATGCTGGGGCTACACAGACATAAAGTTGGCTTGTCACATTAAAATATCAGTAACCTACAGCAGAGGGGCTGTGAAATCAAACCCATTTAGAGATTGGGGAGCACAGCAATACTGATTAGATATAGATGGAGGTGGTAAGAGGCGTTGGTATTAGTGGAGGGGTCATTCCTCCCATTGATATTGATGTTCAGGAATTCAAGGTACAGTTGAAGTCGGAAGTTTACATACACCTTAGCCAAATTAAATTTTAACTCACAATTCTTGACATTTAATCCTAGTAAAAATTCCCTGTTTTAGGTCAGTTAGAATCACCACTTTATTTTAAGAATGTGAAATGTCAGAATATTAGTAGAGAGAATGATTTAATTTCAGTTTTTTATTCTTTCATCACATTCCCAGTGGGTCAGAAGTTTGCATACACACTCAATTAGTATTTGGTAGCATTGTCTTTACATTGTTTAACGTAAACGGTTTCGGGTAACCTTCCACAATAATTTGGGTGAATTTTGGCCCATTCCTCCTGACAGAGCTGGTGTAACTGAGTCAGGTTTGTAGGCCTCCTTTGCTCACACACGCTTTTTCAGTTCTGCCCACAAATCTTCTATGGGATTGAGGTCAGGGCTTTGTGATGGCCACTCCAATACCTTGACTTTGTTGTCCTGAAGCTGTTTTGCCACAACTTTGGAAGTATTCTTGGGGTCATTGTCCATTTGGAAGACCCATTTGCGACCGTGCTTTAACTTCCTGACTGATGTCTTGAGATGTTGCATCATGATGCCATATATTTTGTGAAGTTCACCAATCCCTCCTGCAGCAAAGCACCCCCACAACATGATGCTGCCACCCCAGTGCTTCAAGGTTGGAATGATGTTCTTCAGCTTGCAAGCCTCCCCTTTTTCCTCCAAATATAACGATGGTCATTATGGCCAAACAGTTCTATTTGTTTAATCAGAACAGAGGACATTTCTCCAAAAAGTACAATATTTGTCCCCGTGTGCATTTGCAAACCGTAGTCTGTCTTTTTTATGGCGGTTTTGGAGCAGTGGCTTCTTCCTTGCTGAGTGGCCTTTCAGGTTATGTTGATATAGGACTTGTTTTACTGTGGATATAGATACGTTTGTACCTGTTTCCTTCAGCATCTTCACAAGGTCCTTTGCTGTTGTACTGGGATTGATTTGCACTTTTCGCACCAAAGTACGTTCATCTCTAGGAGACAGAATGCGTCTCCTTCCTGAGCGGTATGACGGCTGCGTGGTCCCATGGTGTTTATACTTGCGTACTATTGTTTGTACAGATGAACGTGGTACCTTCAGGCATTTGGAAATTGCTTCCAAGGATGAACCAGACTTTTTTTTCTGAAGTCTTAGCTGATTTCTTTTGATTTTCCCATGATGTCAAGCAAAGAGGCAATGAGTGTGAAGGTAGGCCTTGAAATAGATCCACAGGTACACCTCCAATTGACTCAAATTATGTCAATTACCCTTTCAGAAGCTTCTAAAGCCATGACATAATTTGCTGGAATTTTCCAACCTGTTTAAAGGCAGAGTCAACTTAGTGTATGTACTTCTGACCCACTGGAATTGTGATACAGTAAATTATAAGTGAAATAATCTGTCTGTAAACAATTGTTGGAGAAATGACTTACCAAAACTATGGTTTGTTAAAAATACATTTGTGGAGTGGTTGAAAAACACGTTTTTTAATGACTCCAACCTAAGTGTATGTAAACTTCCGACTTCAACTGTACGTTTGGATGATTTCCACAGCAAATGAAACAACCTCTGTATAATAACTCAAGGCGAGACCCAGATGCAGACGGTTGGAGTCTTAGATGTTCAATAATCAAAAAGGAGTAGGCAAGAGAAAGGTCCTGGACGGGCAAAAGGTCAAAACCAGATCAGAGTCCAGGAGGTACAGAGAGGCAGGCAGGTTCGAGGTCAAGGCAGGCAGAATGGTCAGGCAGGTGGGTACAGAGTCCAGAAACAGGCAAGGGACAAAACCGGGAGAACTAGAAGAAGGAGAAAGAGCAAAAGCAGGAGAAAGGGGAAAAACCGCTGGTTGACTTGGACATACAAGATGAACTGGCACAGAGAGACAGAAAAGGAGCGACACCTGGAGGTGGTGGAGACAATAATTAGGACAGGTGAAACGAAGACAGTGTCACACCCTGATATCTTCCACAGGAATGTTGAGGACCTTACAGCGTCAGAATGTTGTCTGCATTTTAGGAGAAAAGGTTATCCAAACACAGAGGGGCCTCCGTGGCTATGATGTTTGTCCACATTACAAGATGTTTCCATCTGGACTCAAATAGCTTCCTACCCAGAGACCCTCATTGTGTTGACTCTGTGTGTTACATCCCTCCAGATGATATACCTTGTGGTGTCACTGTGTCATGTCAGCTATGTCACCTATCCCCAAATAACTTTGTGATTTCATTTCCCATACATTCTGGGGTTGAGAGAGTGCCTGTCACATCATTCCGACAGGTCCTGTTCCATTACATTTTTGGGGCTGATAGCCACTCAGCTTCATCAGAGTCAATCTATGGAGTTGAGTTACTGTGTGTCCAGTCCACAGAGCAGGTTCTTGTTGGAGGAGATGGTGAATAGATGCTGAGTCATGAGTGGGCTGAGGGGGTGAATAATGAGAGGCAAAAGGAGAATCATGAGGAGAGCAGCTGCAGCAGGTATTTCTCTGGCATTTCTCTATTTCTCTGGCAGAGCACTGATCTATCTAGCATCTGTCTCTATCTATGCTTCTAACCCTGGTCCTGGAGAGCTACCCTCCTGTAGGCTTTTACTACAACCCCAGTTGTAACCTAGCTGATTCAGCTTTTCAACCAGCTAATTATTAGAATCAGGTGCGCTTGATTAGGGTTGGAGCAAAAACCTGGACGCGGGCTCTCCAGGAACAGGGTTGGAACAGGGCCTTTGGTCTAATGCTTTAATATTTCATAATTTATGCCCGCTGAATTCATATTCATTAATAAATAGGCCTGTTTAATTTTGTCTGGCTTGCCGTTCCAAATGAAATGGAATATTGATTTAATTTAGTAGCCCCCAATTGTAGCTAGCTAGGGATCTTATCATACCGCCGTTGGCAGAATAAAAGATTATGGGAAACATTATTATGCACAAGTTTCAGAGCACCTGTATATCCAGCTACATCTGCGACTTAGGCCCAGTACTCTTTAACCTCATCCGTTGCCTGTGTTTACTGGATTAAACACTTGCCTTGCAGCGTGGAGAAAGACGCTTGCCAAGTTGGCAGCTTTCATCTGGGTTTCCCTGTAACTGGGTGTTCAACTTTAGTAGTTCTGTCGTATTGAATATCTTGTTTTTCAATATATGGATGAAATTAGGGCATGATTTGATAATATCAAGCACCTCCTCAACCACAGAGCCAGGGTGTCCGAGCAGTCCTCTGTGGATCCTAGGATTTGTAGTCTGCATGGCTGCCCTCAGAGTTTAGGACTAGGCATGTCCAATCTGCTATGGATCGAAATCTCTTTTGAAATGAAAGACTTGTTAAGATCTGACCCTGACACAGCATGACTGTCTCTCATACAGCTAGAGTCTTTATGAATGGGCTGTAAGGCTGATCTGATCACATTCCTCGGTGTCTGCTGGGGCAGAACAGGACCCCACTGTCACTGCAGGCCAGGGGACTCCTGTTGACATCAACACTGCATGGGGGCTAGGTGTTCATTTCTTGTCTGGATGTCATGAAATGGCCCGTGTTTGTGTGTGTGTGTGTACACTATCTGTAGTGGAATAGGCTGATTCTGACTCTGTCTTTTTTTTTTTTTTTTCCCCACAGATCGTGAAGACCAATCAATCCTTTGCACGTGAGTATCCTACTACTCTGTTGGGATCATTTCTCTAGACATCCTTTTCACTCACATTTCACTGAAACATTTTACATGATTGAAAACATTACCGTACCAAGCCCTTAACCAACAATGCAGTTCAAGAAATAGAGTAAAGACAATACTATATTTCCTCAATAAACTAAAGTATAAAATAAAATGTAACACAATAAGATTACATTTCAATAACGAGGCTATAATACAGGGGGTACCGGTACCTAGTCAATGTGCAGGGGTACAGGTTAGTCGAGGTAATCAAATGGTGGTAATGACTAAATTTAACATATCAAAAAATGTGTTATGTGTATGTTTCAGTGTTCCACATCAGAGGTGTATTATCAGCCCAATCCTTTATCTAAACTGCATCATGCTAATGCACCTGATGACGCCTGAGGATGTTCTCACAGGCCTCTGCTCTGCTCCGTCAGTATGCTAGCTGTCCTGCTCCTGAAACATTACCTCATTAAACTGCCCAGTAAGGAAAACAGATCGCCTCAGCCTGCCAAGTCCTGCTCTGACACCATCTCTCAAAGAGGACTCAGAGGGTAGAGGTTGTTTTTTTAAGGAGGGCCGATTCCAGAGGAGACTCAGCGGCTTAATGAGATGGAAAAGTAACCTGTCTGGCGCTGAGACTGATGTGACTGCACCTTAAGTAGGGTCTCAGTGACGTGCCCCCTCTTTTCCTTGAGTTCACTTTTGGAGATTTCCTCCATGCAGAGTTGCACCCCAGTCACTCCTTTCAGATTTACAGTCGAGCTCTTAGACTCGGGGAAGAAGGCAGAACAAGCCTACAGTATGTGGGAGTGAAGTGAGCAGCATTAGCATCTGTTAGTTGGTCAGAATGGGAGTTATATTGAAGTGATTAGCAAGGTCCTGCCATCCTGCTGGTTCTCAGTTATGGACTAGATCTAAAAAGCTTTATGATGTAGTTGTGGAACTGAGTTGGCCTTTGAGCAACTTTGTGCAGAGTAGAGGGAGTTATGAGTGTGGTTTGGTACACAGTCTTCAAACAATTACACCCCCTGTTGGCCAGGATGCTACTTGCTGAGTGCTATATGCCAATGATCTCATTTAGACCCTCCCATTATCCCAGAAATAAGCACACCAATCTTACACCATCTTATAAAGTTGTCACGTCCAATAAGAAACCTACTCTGTTGTACTGTCTGAGAGAGAATCCAGTCTCCCTGTCATTGAAAACCAGTGAGAACTGGTTTACATGCCAGTCCACATGATGATTAAGTAATTTGGTTTACAGAACAGGAAGTGATCCACTGGGCCACAGACCTGTGGAATCTCTCACCTTAAGAGTGTGACACACTGATGCAAGAGTCACAGGCCTCACACACTGATGACCTGGCTACCTTGTGCTTGAACAAGAAGAGTGACTAATACAGAAAGTCAGTCTGCTTGGAATGAAGAAAAGTATGTCCTATGCCCAAATCTGATGTTGTCATTTCAACCTAAAACATCTCACTGTTCTCACAATTGTAACGTGACATCAAATTAATCTGAAATGGCATTTGATGAACATATATTACACTATACCCCCACACCACCCATATACAAAGTGTAGAGGAGGAGACTCACATTGAGTTGCACTCTGGCCATTTATCCATTAAGCCAGCATTCTGTGTGGAGAGCTAATAGCTGGCTATGGTAAAGCCACGGGTATGTGGCTGTGTGCTGGTTCTGGAGGGGAGTGAGAGTTGGGTCCTGGCGGAGCTGTGGACGTCCCTGTCATTAGAGCCGGGCCAAAAGCAGAGCCTAGAAACCCTGGAGACCTGCCCACCCAACCACAGGACCCTGGAGTCGTTTATGTGTTTTGACTGTATTTGGTTGAGATTATATGTGGAAGCCTTCCAGGAAGCTTGGCTCTGTCTGGCAACTAAAGGCACAGTTATAACAGTAGACAAAGGGTTATATAAGTATTTGCTGGAAGTGTTCAACAGTGCTGAAATGTTATTTATTTTATGAGGCCTGCTTGGTAGTAGACTAGACCAGTTTCGTTGCTCTCCCTCATCCCTCCACCCCACCCCCCTCTCTTTCTCCCCATCCTCTCTTCCTCCTCTGTTTAATCTGATATGTATTGGTCCTGTCTATCTCCTCCTCACACAGAGGCGAGTCGGGTGCCGGCAAGACAGAAAACACCAAAAAGGTCATCCAGTACCTGGCCCACGTCGCCTCGTCACACAAAGGACGCAAAGACCACAACATTCCTGTGAGTGTTTCCATTCCCTCCTTCCCTGTTCCCTTCCTGAACTACTCCTGTTAAACCCTCCAATGTGCCCATGCCGGACCCAAAGGCAGAGGCTTTACCACAGTGTGTACTCAACTGACTTCTAAACAATGTGTTCTAGTTTAATGACCCCTGATGCTAATGGCTAACGCAGCTCCTCTAATAGAGTCTAATCAGTTTGTTGTTGTGTACCACCTGAACCTGAACGGTCTCCGCTCCAGCTCTGTGGTGCTCAGTGCCACTCTGTCAGAGCCTAAAGTTAGCAGGATAATGTTAGCAGGATAATGTTATCAGGGTAATGTTAGCGGGATAATGTTAGCGGGATAATGTCCGCGGGATAATGTTAGCAGGATAATGTTAGCGGGATAATGTTAGCGGGGTAAGGTTAGCAGGATAATGTTAGCGGGATAATGTTAGCAGGATAATGTTAGCGGGATAATGTTAGCGGGATAATGTTAGCGGGATAATGTTAGCAGGATAATGTTAGCAGGATCATGTTAGCAGGATCATGTTAGCCACCAGTAGGTTCACTGCGTATGGCTTGTGTTTGACATAAGCACCTCCAGGTCTAACCCTTCCCTTTGTTTATTACCTGAAACAAACAGCCCGAATCCCCTAAAGCGTTGAACAAGCTCCAGGCAAGTGTTTCCCTACTTTCTAAAACACTTGTGCTCAGTTTGGATGTTTTTGCATGCCCTTCTCGAAATCAAACTGTACTGTCTTTTCCCATGAACTTATCTCTGCTGGTATATGTGGTGTTTGTTTGTGCTGGCAAAACGTTTAAGTCTGCTATCAAACCGACAGACTTGTATTACATTGTGTTTTATCAGTTGTTTTAGGTTTATTTTAAGGAAATGCCCAACAGTGTCAACATACAGTAAGCCTTAAAAAGGGAAACAAATATTTTGTCATTTGAAACACAGTGGCTGTTAATTTGCAGTGACCTTACAATAACTAACCCCATATGCATGTGCTTTTTGTGGTTAGGTTCTAGTCATATTTATCTTTGTTATTCCCACTTTGAATGTCCATGGCAATGAGAGGATTTGGTGTGAACTGTGAAATCACATCAGACTGTGGCTCTCCAAACCCTCTTCCACAACAGCCCTCTAATATCTCAACCATTCTCCTTTATTCATGCTAGTTTTTCATTTGATTAGCTCAGAAAGCCTTTGGCATAGCTTCAAATACCTTTCATGCACGGTTAATGCCCATGGCCACACAAATACGGTTTGTGTCCATAACAACACCTGACTACTCATTCACACACCGTGGATTCCTGTCCTACAGTACAGTCTCTGAGTAGCTGTTGCTTTTGATTGTTCCTAATCGATAAGCACATGTTGGGTCAGTGATGTGGGAATGCTTTGAACTTCCCATCTCCATCGCGATCCTCACCTGGACATCTTGGGGAATGAAATGAAGCTACTATTGTCTCTCTGCTGCACAACATGGGCATGCTTCAGTAACAACAGAGGCTCACCTGGGACTAATACACTGTGCAGAATGTTTCAGCTTGATTCATGATCCACTGTTCCCCCACAGAGACTTCTAACATTACATCATTCTTTCCAACTGAATACTCCACTGTGGATACTTCTGAGTGTAAATGATATATTTACTGGCCCTCATTGTCCCCCCACTCAGTTTGCCCAGGAGCTATTTTTTTTCCCAAAACCTTTTTTCCCCCTCAGTAAAGCTATGCTTTGCTGAAGCAGATGCTGCTATGATTAAACACCCCCCCCCCCAAAAAAATGTACACTCACCCAGGTTGTGTATATGTACTACACAGTGTTGATGTGTGGCGATATCCTGGCTGTAACTCTGTACCTGGGTCCCTGTGCCAGAATACACCAGTCCACTACAGCTCACTGCTCTCCCACACCACGCTGCCTCTGTGTCCAGCTAGGATCCCTATGAGCACGGGCCAGAGGAATGTGGAGCGAGGGGATGATGGGAGGGAGGAGAGGGGAGGCTGGGGTCCAAGTAGCAGCTCTGATAGAAGAGTGGGCCCCAGACACCCAGTAGTCAGGAACTTGGGGCTTTTTTTGTGGGGCAGAGCAGTGGAAGTATTGCATTGATCTGATACAATGTGTGTGCATTAGGGAGGTAGGGAGGTATTGTGCAGTGTAGTAGGTAAAGGATAAGAGAGGGAGTGAAAATGTCCACATCACCCTTCCCTAGCGTCCAGCCATCAGGAGAGAGCGGTTTGACTGGAGCAGCTCTCTGACTCTGATCCAGACAGTGGGAGGAGGAACTCAATACCCCCATGTGATCTGTACAGTTTAGATCTGATTTCCACCCTGAGTTGAAATCCTGAAAGAAAAATAGTCCTCACATCGCACTACAGGCACCCCGACTCCAGTCTCATTCCTGGAAATGATTGATATGTGGAGTCATTGGGGCTAATTAAACTATTAACTATTAACTATTAACTATTCAGAAAACATTTAGTCAAGAATGTGTCTTGTCTGGAACCAGGGGTTTAGTGTATGTATGCTCTGTAGTGCGTTTCTCAAACTCTAGAAACCTGAGTTATAGGATGTGCTTCAGGGTTGGCTGCGACACATCTCCACGGTAGAGGCTGCAGTATGTTTAAGTGGGCCAGACCCCAGTCCTTCTGGCAGCAGACCTACTTCTCTCTGCACCACTCTCTCACTCACCCGTATGTAGGCTGAGCCTGTCCCACATATCTGTGGTGGGGCTGGGCAGCGCTACCCCCCAACCTTTAAAATCACAGAAAACTCTGGCCCACTGGGTCATCAAAAACCAGGCCCCAGTGTCCCATCACCGTAGAGAAACCAGGGCGGTACAGGCTGACTGGTTGCAGTGCTATTTCTGTTGTGCCCACAGAGCCAGCGCCCTGGTTAGAGCGGGTAAAGTGGGCGAGGTGCGTGGTGGTGGAATGCCCCCACCGCTCGAGGATTTGGGATGTAGCCACCACCCCGTCACAGCAGTGCCTCCCGGAAGTGGAGGGTGCATGTGAGCAGCGTCACAACCACAGGAATGTTCTCACCACCCCACAATGTCTCACTTTAGTTACTGCAGGCAGTGCTGCTTTTTACCCTCTGTCCTCTCTGTATGTGGGGAAGAAGTAGACTAGTGGCCTCTCAAACCCTGTGAGACAGTTGGCTATGCCCTGTGGTTGGCTATGCCCTGTGGTTGGCTATGCCCTGTGGTTGGCTATGCCCTCCAACCTATGATGGTCATGACCAGCATATAAACAGCATATAAACCTCTGTCTACATGATTCATACAGTAGGCTTGTATTCGCTCTGCTCAATAGCTCGAATTGATCAGTTGGTGTATGTTTTGACATAATATTATTAAACTGTATAATATAATAAACAGAATAATATTTAGATGTTAATATGAGCATAACACGACCGCCACATCTGATTTAAGAGCATTATGATCAGGCCCTTTGAGGAGGATTCTAGTGCTGCACCATTTTGTGTTCAGTCAAACAAAAATGATTTTTCTCTCCAAAAACTGGTATTGATATTGAGGAATGCATTATTAAAGAAAGCCTCAGTCAAGAGTGCACTGAATCTTCCGTTTCGCAGATGAGCTGAACCATATGGTTTACATTTAGTGTTTCTCAACATTGTATGAAATAATTGGGTACAATGTCGTCTTACTGACATCATACTTTTAATGGGTTATTCATTCAGTAGAAATATAGCAGATGTCTACTGCATAACAGAGGCTCCATTCTCACACTCTCTTTATTTCCCATGTCCACCCTGTGGTGAAAGCAAAGGCACTTGTCCATACCGATTTAATACATCTTTCATTAGCGGTTCATGGCTGGTTTAGGTGGTGGCGGTATTACCTGGCTCTATATCACTCAGTTTCTCCCTCACTTCACAGGGCGAGCTGGAACGGCAGCTTCTGCAAGCCAACCCCATCCTTGAATCCTTTGGCAATGCCAAGACGGTGAAAAACGACAACTCGTCACGTTTCGTAAGTTTAAAAAGCTCCCCCTGGATAAAAATGGTCTCGAATGTGACAGCTGTACTGTATGTTTTATGTACACATTTGTAGACGGTCTATAAACGGTCCCTCTGTGTAAATAGGTATTGTAGGACCTGGCTCTCCAGAATACAGTGAAAATGTGTGTGAAGGAGAACACTGTCTGCTAAAGAGCACGGCAATGTGCTTTCCATGTTCCATAATCCTGGCATACACACACACACACACACACACACACACACACACACACACACACACACACACACACACACACACACACACACACACAGTGTATCCCCACTTCCGACCAGACCTGACATTCTACGTCACGGATGTCTGCAGAAGTGATACTGTTGACTCAGTGGGGACTGTGTTTTGGGCTCACAGAGGCCTACAATGTCACACAATGTTTAGAACTGCTGCCTTACACATTTTGTATCCTTCCCTACAGGGCAAGTTCATCAGAGTCAACTTTGACGTGACCGGCTACATTGTTGGGGCCAATATCGAGACCTGTATCCTCAAAGATGGGAGACTGGGAAGTGAAGGGGGAGGGGATGCAGGAGTCTGCAGATGCACATACATAGTCGGGGTTTGGCTCAAGGGGCTCTGGGATTTGTGCCACACTTCAATGCAGAGTGCTCACCAGATTGTAGATAGACTTAGGTTCTTAGAGCTAGATATATTCATACTCAGCCTTTGTTTATTCATGATTAGGTTGACTTTGGAGAATACTGGTTTTCGTTTTCTAAGATTGAATTATATCTGGTCGTTATGCTTGTGAGATATGTCAAATTTGTGTCCCTCAAGAATAGCATGTTGTGCAAGATTTGGCATTGCAGAAAGTATGATTTATAAAGCAGTGTGATGTGTGCTATACAGGCATTCCTCTTTCTGAGATGGTGGTAGTCAAGGTTTCTGGAAACACTGACTAAATAGCAACCCACTCAGTGGGCATTTCAGTCTCCTGTAAAACTAAGGTCCAGTGATTTGCACAGTTGAGCTCTTGCCTGTAGCCCAAAATGGTCGCTCTCTAGACAGAACACCCTGTATTCAGACACAAGTGATCAGAAACACATACCCCTGTCTGCGCATTATGCCCTGAATATATTCTACCATGCCCAGAAATCTGCTCCTTTTATTCTCTGTCCCCAACGCTCTAGGCGACCAGTTTTGATAGCCTTTAGCCGCACCCTCATTCTACTCCTCCTCTGTTCCGCGGGTGATGTGGAGGTAAACCCAGGCCCTGCATGTCCCCAGGCACCCTCATTTGTTGACTTCTGTGATCGAAAAAGCCTTTGTTTCATGCATGTCAACATCAGAAGCCTCCTCCCTAAGTTTGTTTTACTCACTGCTTTAGCACACTCTGCTAACCCTGATGTCCTTGCCGTGTCTGAATCCTGGCTCAGGAAGGCCACCAAAAATTCTGAGATTTCCATACCCAACTATAAGATTTTCCGTCAAGATAGAACTGCCAAAGGGGGAGGAGTTGCAGTCTACTGCAGAGATAGCCTGCAAAGTAATGTCATACTTTCCAGGTCCATACCCAAACAGTTCGAACTACTAATTTTGAAAATTACTCTCTCCAGAAACAAGTCTCTCACTGTTGCCGCCTGCTACCGACCCCCCTCAGCTCCCAGCTGTGCCCTGGACACCATTTGTGAATTGATCGCCCTCCATCTAGCTTCAGAGTTTGTTCTGTTAGGTGACCTAAACTGGGATATACTTAACACCCTGGCAGTCCTACAATCTAAGCTAGATGCCCTCAATCTCACACAAATCATCAAGGAACCCACCAGGTACAACCCTAAATCTGTAAACAAGGGCACCCTCATAGACGTCATCCTGACCAACTGGCCCTCCAAATACACCTCCGCTGTCTTCAACTAGGATCTCAGCGATCACTGCCTCATTGCCTGTATCCGCTACGGAGCCGCAGTCAAACGACCACCCCTCATCACTGTCAAACGCTCCCTAAAACACTTCTGTGAGCAGGCCTTTCTAATCGACCTGGCCCGGGTATCCTGGAAGGACATTGACCTCATCCCGTCAGTTGAGGATGCCTGGTCATTCTTTAAAAGTAACTTCCTCACCATTTTAGATAAGCATGCTCCGTTCAAAAAATGCAGAACTAAGAACAGATATAGCCCTTGGTTCACTCCAGACCTGACTGCCCTCGACCAGCACAAAAACATCCTGTGGCGGACTGCAATAGCATCGAATAGTTCCCGCGATATGCAACTGTTCAGGGAAGTCAGGAACCAATACACGCAGTCAGTCAGGAAAGCTAAGGCCAGCTTCTTCAGGCAGAAATTTGCATCCTGTAGCTCCAACTCCAAAAAGTTCTGGGACACTGTGAAGTCCATGGAGAACAAGAGCACCTCCTCCCAGCTGCCCACTTCACTGAGGCTAGGTAACACGGTCACCACCGATAAATCCATGATTATCGAAAACTTCAACAATCATTTCTCAACGGCTGGCCATGCCTTCCGCCTGGCTACTCCAACCTCGGCCAACAGCTCCGCCCCCCCGCAGCTACTCGCCCAAGCCTCTCCAGGTTCTCCTTTACCAAAATCCAGATAGCAGATGTTCTGAAAGAGCTGCAAAACCTGGACCCGTACAAATCAGCTGGGCTTGACAATCTGGACCCTCTATTTCTGAAACTATCCGCCGCCATTGTCGCAACCCCTATTACCAGCCTGTTCAACCTCTCTTTCATATCGTCTGAGATCCCCAATGATTGGAAAGCTGCCGCAGTCATCCCCCTCTTCAAAGGGGGAGACACCCTGGACCCAAACTGTTACAGACCTATATCCATCCTGCCCTGCCTATCTAAGGTCTTCGAAAGCCAAGTCAACAAACAGGTCACTGACCATCTCGAATCCCACTGTACCTTCTCCGCTGTGCAATCTGGTTTCCGAGCCGGTCACGGGTGCACCTCAGCCACGCTCAAGGTACTAAATGATATCATAACCGCCATCGATAAAAGACAGTACTGTGCAGCCGTCTTCATCGACCTTGCCAAGGCTTTCGACTCTGTCAATCACCATATTCTTATCGGCAGACTCAGTAGCCTCGGTTTTTCGGATGACTGCCTTGCCTGGTTCACCAATTACTTTGCAGACAGAGTTCAGTGTGTCAAATCGGAGGGCATGCTGTCCGGTCCTCTGGCAGTCTCTATGGGGGTGCCACAGGGTTCAATCCTCGGGCCGACTCTTTTCTCTGTATATATCAATGATGTTGCTCTTGCTGCGGGCGATTCCCTGATCCACCTCTACGCAGACGACACCATTCTATATACTTCCGGCCCGTCCTTGGACACTGTGCTATCTAACCTCCAAACAAGCTTCAATCCCATACAACACTCCTTCCGTGGCCTCCAACTGCTCTTAAACGCTAGTAAAACCAAATGCATGCTTTTCAACCGTTCGCTGCCTGCACCCGCACACCTGACCAGCATCACCACCCTGGATGGTTCCGACCTTGAATATGTGGACATCTATAAGTACCTAGGTGTCTGGCTAGACTGTAAACTCTCCTTCCAGACTCAGATCAAACATCTCCAATCTAAAATCAAATCTAGAGTCGGCTTTCTATTCCGCAACAAAGCCTCCTTCACTCACGCCGCCAAACTTACCCTAGTAAAACTGACTATCCTACCGATCCTCGACTTCGGCGATGTCATCTACAAAATTGCTTCCAACACTCTACTCAGCAAACTGGATGCAGTTTATCACAGTGCCATCCGTTTTGTCACTAAAGCACCTTATACCACCCACCACTGAGACTTGTATGCTCTAGTCGGCTGGCCCTCGCTACATATTCGTCGCCAGACCCACTGGCTCCAGGTCATCTACAAGTCCATGCTAGGTAAAGCTCTGCCTTATCTCAGTTCACTGGTCACGATGGCAACACCCATCCGTAGCACGCGCCCCAGCAGGTGTATCTCACTGATCATCCCTAAAGCCAACACCTCATTTGGCCGCCTTTCGTTCCAGTTCTCTGCTGCCTGTGACTGGAACGAATTGCAAAAATCGCTGAAGTTCAAACATCTGCTATCTGAGCAGCTAACCGATCACTGCAGCTGTACATAGTCTATCGGTAAATAGCCCACCCATTTTTACCTACCTCATCCCCATACTGTTTTTATTTATTTACTTTTCTGCTCTTTTGCACACCAATATCTCTACCTGTACATGACCATCTGATCATTTATCACTCCAGTGTTAATCTGCAAAATTGTAATTATTCGCCTACCTCCTCATGCCTTTTGCACACAATGTGTATATAGACTCCCCTTTTTTTTCTGCTGTGTAACTCTGTGTTGTCTGTTCACACTGCTATGCTTTATCTTGGCCAGGTCGCAGTTGCAAATGAGAACTTGTTCTCAACTAGCCTACCTGGTTAAATAAAGGTGTTCTCAACTAGCCTACCTGGTTAAATAAAGGTGAAATAGAATACAAAATAAAAACATGACTTTACTGTTTTAGGGCCAGCAAATTCTGCCCAGTATCTCTAGATTGGGACCGTATTTAACATATTAAAGTCTATTGAGATTGGCATTAACAGAAATAAACACTTATTATTTGACAGTATATCATACGAGTATAGCAAGAAGCAGCAATTCATACCAATCCATTGTATGTTTGAGAAGATTCTGATAGGCATGGCACAATAACCAGTAAGCCATTTACCAGCACAGGAATGATGGCATTGCTCCTTTGGACCTTGACTCCCTGACTACCAGACCTCCTGGAGAAGTCCAGGGCCGTTCGCCAGGCCAAAGACGAGAGGACCTTCCATGTCTTCTACCAGCTTCTGGCAGGAGCCGGGGAACACCTCAAAAGTCAGTATCTTATACACCATTCCAATTATAATGATTGTCAGTAGTGTCTCCTGCAAGAAGAATCACAACTATGTCTATTCTTTTCAGTTTTTCAGTGCTCTGCGCCAGAAATGGCTTGCCAGAAATAATACCATTTCATTATTTCTCCTCATGTTATAAGTCTTGGCTGTTCTGTTATACTACTGGTTTTTGATTTGTCTCCCCCTACCCCTCTCCTTTCAGCCGACCTGCTCCTGGAGGGCTTCAACAACTACCGCTTCCTGTCCAACGGCAACATTACCATCCCTGGCCAGCAGGACAAGGACAACTTCCAGGAGACCATGGATGCCATGCACATCATGAGCTTCTCCCATGAGGAGATCGTATGTGAGTACACACACGCTTCACCATACATGTAGTATCAATGTCTGTCCTTGCCTCTTATCTGATTCACTCTCCCTTGTGGTTGCAGGCATGCTGAAGGTGGTGTCTGCAGTACTACAGTTTGGTAACGTTGTCTTCAAAAAGGAGAGGAACACAGACCAGGCCTCCATGCCTGAGAACACAGGTAATGCTATACCCTCAGAGGCCATACATAATCCAACCAACACTCCAGCACTTTGAAATCATCCAGCTTAAGTTTGACCATTTCTCACCACACAGCTGAAAATACATTGTCCCAGTTTACAGTGAGCTGATTCTCTGATTTGATTCTCTTCAACATTGATCATCCTCCCACAATATGCTGCTCAGTCTCAAAAACAGTCCGCTCACTTGGTCCACATAACTTATTGCAGAACAGCTTCATTAAAATTATGCTGTAATCAGTATTGGGTCTTAGTGTGAGTCCGCTGGAATCACAACAGTAGCAGAGTAGAGTCATCCTTCACCGTTGTGGCTGAGACAAGGATAGCAAAGCGTCAGCAGCTCCAGATGTCTGCCCTTAGTACATTATGAAGTCTGGCAGTGCAGAGACACTTCACTGAACTGAGGTCAGATTCCTAGGAACTCCTGCAGTGACAGTGTCTTGGCTGGAGCTCTTTGTCCGGTTTTTGTTAATATAAAGACAGGCAGGCACATTGTAGCGGTCCATATCAGGTATGTTATACCCCGGGGCTCATGCTACGTGTCTGTATTTTACTTCAGAAGGAGATGGCTAGTAGGAATACATGTGTCATTTATCATTTATTTCTGGCACGTTGCTCTGCATTAAGGGTCAGTTTATAATGGCAAGCCATGCAGTTTGGTTGTCATTAGGAAAGTGGATGTGTCTCTGCTAAGATTTATCCTTGGTGATTTTGACTGATGAATCATACATCAGACTGTGGCCATATCCTTGGGTAGCTGGGGTGAAATGTAGCGTTAGTGCTTTACTGAGGTCTTTCATTACATATTCCTGTCTGACATTTCCTCAACTGTTTTGAATTGAGACTGGTTAGGCTGCATACAAAGCTATCTATTTGTACTATATAGAAAGCTCTGTCTGTGCCCATCTCCAGGGGCAACACTGATGGGTCACTAGTAACCCAATGTCCTGTCTCTCCTCCCAGTGGCTCAGAAGCTGTGCCACCTGCTGGGGCTGAATGTGATGGAGTTTACCAGGGCCATTCTATCCCCCCGCATCAAAGTGGGCCGAGACTACGTCCAGAAGGCCCAGACCAAAGAACAGGTAGGAGCTGTTCTCCAGTTCCCATCAGTTGTACACTCCTGTTTATGAATTCACTAACACTGATCTATGCAGGTCCATGAAGTTGGCCTAAGCAGAAACAGACTGGTACCCAGCAGACTGTCGTCTATCGCTCTCTGGTTCTCTCCTCAGGCTGACTTTGCAGTGGAAGCCCTGGCCAAGGCCACATATGAGCGTCTGTTCCGCTGGCTCGTCCACCGCATCAACAAGGCCCTGGACAGGACCAAGAGACAGGGAGCCTCCTTCATCGGCATCCTGGACATCGCTGGCTTTGAGATCTTTGAGGTAAATTTATTTTCAAGATCATTCATCTCTTGTTGCAGACATATAATCATGTCCAAGAGGGACTGTCTTGTCTTATTGATCTGTAATACTCATCTTTCACATCTTTCTCTCCCCATATCCCTCCTCTAGCTGAACTCATTTGAACAGCTGTGCATCAACTACACCAACGAGAAGCTGCAGCAGCTGTTCAACCACACCATGTTCATCCTGGAGCAGGAGGAGTACCAGAGGGAGGGAATCGAGTGGAGCTTCATCGACTTCGGCCTGGACCTGCAGCCCTGCATCGACCTGATTGAGAGACCGGTCAGCTTTTCATCTTTACACATATAGGTGTATTTTACTCAGATTATGTCTGACGAACTTCACTCTTCTCCTTTCTCTCTGTCTGCAGACCAACCCTCCAGGAGTTCTAGCCCTGTTGGATGAGGAGTGCTGGTTCCCCAAGGCCACTGATAAGACATTTGTAGACAAGGTGCTCCAGGAGCAGGGCACCCACCCCAAGTTCCAGAAACCCCGGCAGCTGAAGGACAAAGCCGACTTCTGCATCATTCACTACGCTGGCAGGGTACGTCCACGCAGAGCCTGGGTCTCAATTACACTGAAATTACTTCCTCAGCTCGTCCTCTCATATGGTATCATTGATTGGTGAAAACAAGGTATTTCTGCCATATGAGCTCCCTTTGTCTGGCGAGGGCCTCATTCGTTCGAAGAAACTGATTTGCCATTGACATTTTTGTTGCTTTGCCTGGTTAGGGGTTGGAGTGTTGGAAAGATGAAGCAGTGTTTTTGAAATTAGAATTATTGTTCAGCTCCATAATGTCTTGAGAAACATGTTTTCTTTCTGAATGCCGTTGTAACCTGTCAATTTTAAAGTGCTGCCTTTGAGGCAGTGGACATGTCTCCACTAAAGCTCTAGTTAACAGGTAATTGCCTTAGCACAAAAGTCCAGTTCTGCTCCCAATCTCCACATCTGGTTCACGTTGGTGTGAGACCGATTTTACACTGTTACGTAATCAAAGATTTTTCAACTTTCACCACAGTGTGGTCTCCCATCTGCAGAGGGCCTGTGTACATTGCAGGCCAGACTCCACATTAAATAAATATCATATCATCTTCATCCATTTTCTTATTAAATTTGTCACACAAAATTCAGATGTACATTTTGTTCTGGTCACAGCACCAGTAGTCCTCACACATGTTAAGACTTAATAAATAGGTTTTGTTTACAGCGCATAAACTCATTTTCTCTTGACCAGGTATCTATTTAATTTGATCAGACATGAAAGTCAGTGAGACAAGATAAAAGGAAGCTATTTAACACGATGTGCCGGTACATAGAGCCTGTTTAGCTTACGTCTGTCTGTCTCTCCTCAGGTGGACTACAAGGCTGACGAGTGGCTGATGAAGAACATGGACCCTCTGAACGACAACGTGGCCACGCTGCTCAACCAGTCAACTGACAAGTTTGTGTCTGAACTGTGGAAGGACGGTGAGTGTCCCGTACTCTCTTCCTGTTTGGACCATGTAGTTGTCACTTTGTTTGAGTCTTGGTTATCCAGTGACAGTATTGAAGAATCCCCTTAAAACCTGGAACTTAGGACAGTGGCTATGGTGGGAGTATTTTGTACGCACTCTCATCCACTAGACTTCTTGTCTGGTTCATATTCAGCTGCTCGCTTCTCTGTGATGAGTATTGCCAGCCAAAACATTGTGTGTTTGTGAGGTAACCTGAAATATCCGCTCGTAAATCTCCTCCCGCCTTTTATTTCCCCATTTGGCACATCCACTTGTTTTAAAAAGCGATTGAGTTTCATTATGAGTCATTGGACATCTACAATGTATACAGAAACAACTAATAGAAAGGAAATGACTGAATTGCTTTGTTTTTGTGCATGGAATATTCTACTGCACCAGTAACAGCAATATGTCTCTGTCCTTTACAATGTACACAACTAATCATTGTTTGTGTGAGTGTGTATGCGGTAACATAATACGAATAAATCTGTGTCTGCATGGATGTTTATGTAAAGCTGAGTTGTCCTTCACATCCTCCCCTCTCTCTGTTTCTGAGCTGTAGACATTCAGACCTTTCAGAGAGCCTGTTTCTATGACAAGGCCTCTGGTCTCCTTGAGCCTCCAGGTGAATGCACACGTTGCTGCAGCTCTGTAGGGTTCTTCCTGCTCGCTCACGGCTGCACTCTGCACCCTTAGATGCACCCACCGCCTCTAGGCTTTGCATGACCCATAATGCACTGTTGCTAACCAAGACCGTACCTTTCAGCGATGCTGGTTTGTCTGGTGCCATTCTGTCTCAGTCAAATCTCAGCTCAGATTGTTTATTTGAGATACCTGCACAAGGAAACACCAGGATTGTTATAATTTGTTTGGAAGAGCCAGCGTAGGAAGGACCTTGAAGAATACTAGCATGGAGACATCTGCCGGTGTGGAGTAAATGTATGAGAAAAAGCCTGGACATTACCAGGGCCATGGCTGTTTAATGTTTTCAACACTCACCTGTAAACTGACGTCAGTAAGGCTTGGAGCTGACTGGAGAGTGATGGATAGAGACCGACTTCCTCCACCACCTCTTTCACAGGATATTTTAGCTACAGATCACACTGACTTTGCTGGATTTCATAATCCCTTTAGCATGAGCTAAGCCTGTTTTTTGAGGGTACATTTTTTAGCAACCTTAACCTGCATGCCAGACCACTGATCTGATTTCCATAATCTTTTATTTAAAAATATAGATTGTGAAATTAAGCTTTGCTTAAATATCACCCTGTAGATATCGGTGAAGCTGATGTGGAATGACAATGATTGAAGGAGAAAAGATTCATCAGTCAGTGTCACTTAACCTTCGCACACACTCCTTAAACTTCTGTCACCCTTGGATATTGAAGTAAATCCGAGCAGTCACTGAGAGTTAAGGGGAGAATATGATTCAAAGAGTTGTAATGATTCAGCTCTGTTCCTGTTCCAATCAGTTGTCAGTCTTGACCATTGCCATATGCTTAGAAGCCTGGTTCTGGTTCTCCAAACGGATCAGGGCCCTTTTCATCTGATGACTTTATCCTTTGCACCATCTAGGAAGAATGTGTATGCATATGTCCAGATTCTTTCATAATAAGGCGACTGAAGCTTACCATGCCAATGAAGCTTACCATGCCAATGAAGCTTTACCATGCCAATGAAGCTTTACCATGCCAATGAAGCTTTACCATGCCAATGAAGCTTACCATGCCAATGAAGCTTACCATGCGAATTAAGCTTACCATGTTAATTAAGCTTACCATGCTAATTAAGCTTACCATGCCAATGAAGCTTACCATGCCAATGAAGCTTACCATTCCAATGAAGCTTACCATGCCAATGAAGCTTACCATGCCACATTTAAGGACAGCCGACTACACTGTGAAACCATGGTTTCCTAATAAGCCTCTAAAATCACATCAAAGAGGCATGATGCATCCCTGCCAAGGGAAATACTGCCTGACCCCAACAGAGGATTTCTGAAAGATATTTCAGTACAGTATATAGATTCCGTAGTATAGCTCTGATTTATAGCCCATTGCAGCACTGTCTGTCTGTGTTCACCCTCGTTCATCAAACAGGTCAATTTCAGCTCTGCTGTGTACCTTATGGAAAGAGAGATGGCAATTACGTGTTCCTAATTGGAATTGGTGAATGAAAGATATATTCCTTTTGGGTTTTGTTGTGCTCTTTGTGACATATCCTTCTCTCTGAATACAGAAAGTAATTTATCCCCCAATGTGTTGCTCTAGTGTATGATAATTCACACTTATCCTTCGGTAGCAGTATTTCTCCTTTTATGTTTTTGATAAATCAAATGCATTCGATTGTGTCATTTAATAACATTGAGACACCCAGTCGGTGTTCCATTTCCATCTAGTTCTTGTTTTGAAAATGATATCGCTTCTTAACTATACAGTGCCTTTGGAAAGTATTCAAACCCCTTGACTTCAAGCCTTATTCTAAAATGGATTCAAAATTGTTTTTTAAATCTCAGCAATCTACACACAATACCCCATAATGACAAAGCAAAAACATTTTTACCTAAGTATTCAGACGCTTTGCTAAGAGACTCGAAATTGAGCTCATGTGCATCCTGTTTCCATTGATTATCTTTGAGATGTTTCTACAACTTGATTGGAGTCCACCTGTGGTAAATTCAATTGGACATGATTTGAAAAGGTACACACCTGTCTATATAAGGTCCCACAGTTGACAGTGCATGTCAGTGCAAAAACCAAGCCATGAGGCCGAAGGAATTGTCTGTAGAGCTCCGAGACAGGATTGTGTCGAGACATTTCTGCAGCACCAATCAGGCCTTTATGGTAGAGTGGCGAGACGGAAGCCACTCCTCAGTGTAAGGCACATGACAGGCCGCTTGGAGTTTGCCCACAGCCACCTATAGACTCTCAGGCCATGAGAAAAAAGATTCTCTGGTCTGATGTAACCAAGATTCATCTCTTTGACCTGAATACCAAGCGTCACATCTGGAGGGAACCTGGCACCATCCCTACGGTGAAGCATGGTGGTTGCAACATCATTGCTGTGTGGATGTTTTTCAGTGGAAGGATCGAGGCAAATATGAATGGCGCAAAGAACAGAGAGATCCTTAATGAAAACCTGCTCCAGAGCGCTCAGGACTTCAGACTGGGGCAAAGGTTCACCTTCCAACAGGACAACGACCCTAAGCACACAGCCAAGACAACGCAGGAGTGGCTTCGGGACAGGTCTCTGAATGTCCTTGAGTGGCCAGCCAGAGCCCGGACTTGAACCCAATCTAACATCTCTGGCGAGACCTGAAAATAGCTGTGCAGCAATACTCCCCATCCAACCTGACAGAGCTTGGGAGGATCTGCATAGAAGAATGTGAGAAACTCCCCAAATACAGGTGTGCCAAGCTTGTAGCGTCATACCCAAGAAGACTCGATGCTGTAATTGCTGCCAAAGGTGCTTCAACAAAGTCCTGAGTAAAGGGTCTGAATACTTATGTATATGTGATATTTCAGGTTTTTTATTTTTTATAAATTAGCAAACATTTCTAAAAACCCTGTTTTTGCTTTGTTATTATGGGGTATTGTGTGTAGATTGATGAGGGGGGAAAAACTATGTAATACATTTTAGATTACGGCTGTAAAGTCAAGGGGTCTGAATACTTTCCAAAGGCACTATATTAGTAATACTCTGAGGAATGCCTTTTTTAGCCTGGAGGTTGTTTTGTCTGTCCTAAATGGAGACAGCCAACTGGTCTCTAAAGGAAGGTGAGCTGCCACACACCGCATTGAATAGTAACATCTCTTCCCTTCACTTCCCCTTGATCTCTGCAAAGAACATAGCATCAATATATGAGGCAATCTGAATATGCAAACAAGATGGTATTGTTGATATTTTTCTCTGTATTCTATGGCAAGAACAACCACTGATCTAGCTAGTCTATTTACATTCAAATAAAACCAATTGACTGCAGTTTATGTAACGGTGGGGGTGGAAAGTGGCTGAAAATGGCTGTGCTGTTCTTGGAAAAACAGCTGTATTATGAACATGTTTTGAGTTTAGTTGGATTAGGTTTTGCAATAGCTTGGTTCAGTCTTGTTTCCTTTGTCTGCTTTTAATGAACATGTAGTCATGCTAGGGCCAACCGCCCATCCCACCCACTCTGGCTGTCCGTCATGTTGTTTACATGTTGTTGCACTTGGAAGCCCTCATCTGTCCTGGTCATGCCTCTAGTCCTTTGCTGCTTGATTATACAGTATATATGTTTAGTTCACGCACCAGTCACCCCTCTACCAGCGTCTACCCATCTAACTCTGCCCTTCTCTCCTCTCCCTCTTTCTTCTGTCAGTGGACCGTATCGTGGGTCTGGACCAGGTAGCAGGGATGAACGAGACGGCCTTCGGCGCAGCCTATAAGACCAAGAAGGGCATGTTCCGTACGGTGGGCCAGCTCTACAAGGAGTCTCTCACCAAGCTCATGGCCACACTGAGGAACACCAACCCCAATTTTGTCCGCTGCATCATCCCCAACCACGAGAAAAGGGTGAGCAATGAGCAGCACACTAACCTCCCCCTTTCACTGACCACCAGTCCCCCCCCCCCCCCTCTGCCCATTGTAGCCCAGACTACAGCCCCTCCACCACCCACCAGAACCACGGCAGCCCAGACTACAGACCCTCCACAACCACCCACCAGAACCACTGTAGCCCAGACTACAGCTCCTCCACAACCATCCACCAGAACCACTGTAGCCCAGACTGCAGCCCCTCCACCACACACCAGAACCACTGTAGCCCAGACTACAGCCCCTCCACCACACACCAGAACCACTGTAGCCCACACTACAGACCCTCCACCACCCACCAGAACCACCGTAGCCCAGACTACAGCCACCACACTACCCACCAGAACCCCTGGAGACACACTCTGCTACCAGGCCTCAGTGGGCCCTCTGCCTCCATAAACAACAGCTCAGATGGAAGGCTGGAAATGAAACAATAGCAGAGTGGGGAGTTATGGGCTATGTGTGCCTGTTAAGTGTTCCCTAATGTATTCCAGGGGATTTAGACTAGACACGCTTGTTTCTGCAGCGCAACCACAAATGACTGTCATAAATGGATGGTATGGATGGAGAAGAGGATATAAACACTGGTTGTTTTGGTGTGAATGTGTTTTGGTGTGAAGTAGTTAGTCTAGTCCCTATGCAATCCTAATTGTAGAATGGCATTTTGCATAATATTACACAAATATATTTGAAGTAACATTGTTTCCCTATAAAACATTTTCTGGATGAAATTTTAAAAGGTGAATGAACAGTAACAGCATTTAGTTGCTATTAGTTTAGAATAATCTTCTTTGCATGAAGTTTGGTACTGTACTGTATCTCTCCCTGACCTCTCACTTCAATGCCCCTCCCTCCCTACAGGCTGGTAAGCTAGACCCCCACCTGGTTCTGGACCAGCTGAGGTGTAATGGTGTTCTGGAGGGGATCCGTATCTGCAGACAGGGCTTCCCCAACCGTATCGTCTTCCAGGAGTTCAGACAGAGGTACTGTATTCATTTTACACGCACCTCATACACGCACCTCATACACGCACCTCATACCTCATACAGCCTATTTATGTATTTCAACCCAATTGCTAAGTTCCTGTGTTTACTTTAGAGAGAGAGATTATACAGGACAAAGTGGCATTGGTTTCCCATTGCCCTGGGTATTGTGCTTTGATTATCTCATGGAGCCGTTCTATTTCTGAACAGTGAGGCTTCTGTAAGATCTGAGGCCTCTCACGTCTCTCCTCACACCCTGGTCTTAGTCAACATGGAGGTGTGGTGTAATGACCCAGGGCCTTTACACATTCTTGTCCACTCTGTTGCCAGGTATGAGATCCTCACCCCCAACGCCATCCCCAAGGGCTTCATGGATGGCAAGCAAGCCTGTGAGAGAATGGTGAGGATTTGTGTGTCACTATTTTACTGTGTTTAGCACATTGAATACTTGGGAGAGGCTCTTTGTCCTTTTACAAGCTAGGGCACGGTAAGCATGTTAAATGTATATCGACTTCATAAACACCCATGACATGATTCTTCCTTAGTATTTATAGGGCATCGCTTAAATGACACTGTTTATTATGATTTGGCCTTCCTTCCCTGGATTTAAATCTATGACCCATTTTCACTCCAGATCCGAGCCTTGGAGTTGGATCCTAACCTGTTCAGGATTGGGCAGAGTAAGATCTTCTTCAGGGCTGGAGTGCTGGCTCACCTGGAGGAGGAGAGAGACCTGAAGATCACGGACATCATCATCTACTTCCAGTCTGTCTGCCGGGGATACCTGGCCCGCAAGTGAGTTCTCTATATGTAATGGCCTTACCTTTCCTCAATTCCTTCCTTTCGTGACCACTACAACACTTCTTAGGACAGAAAGATGCCACAGATATATGTTTCCTTTGACCTTCTTGGTCAGTATGTCTGACCACGTCTCCCCTCTCTCTCCTGACAGGGCATTTGTTAAGAAGCAGCAGCAACTGAATTGTCTGAAGGTGCTTCAGAGAAACTGTTCTGCCTACCTGAAGCTGAAGCATTGGCAGTGGTGGAGACTCTTTACCAAGGTGGGCATGTCTCCATTACAGTACACTATATCTACTGTATATGGCTAATCTGTCTTTGTAACACCAGCATTGTTACGTCTCTCTATAGAGCTATATGATAAGGCTCCTAGTCATCTACGTTTGAACAGTGGCTGACCCCAGGTCTGTGTTCTGTCCCCCAGGTGAAGCCCCTGCTGCAGGTGACCAGGCAGGAGGAGGAGATGCAGGCCAAGGACGATGAGCTTGTCAAGGTGAAGGAGAAGCAGACCAAGGTGGAGGGAGAACTGGTGGAGATGGAGAGAAAGCACTCACAGGTCAGTGTCCAGTCCACACCAACTACAGTGGACTACACTCTTAGAAAAAAAGGTGCTATCTAGAACGTGAAGTGGTTATTTGGCTGTTCCCATAGGAGAACCCTTTGAATAACCCTTTTTGGTTCCAGGTAGAACCCTTTTGAGTTCCATGTAGAACCCTTTCCACAGAGGGTTCTACCTGAGACCAAATAGGGTTCTACCTGAGACCAAATAGGGTTCTACCTGAAACCAAAAAGGGTTCTACCTGAAACCAAAAAGGGTTCTACCTGAAACCAAAAAGGGCTTTACCTACCTTTTGGAACATGTTTTTCTAAGAGTGTAGACCCTAAGGATCATACTTTATGAACTTCAATTCCGCATTGTACCATTCAGTCCATTATGCCCATGTTTGCATTGTGTAGCTGATTGAGGAGAAGAACATCCTAGCGGAGCAGCTGCAGGCTGAGACGGAGCTGTTTGCCGAGGCTGAGGAGATGAGAGCCCGTCTGGCCGCTAAGAAGCAGGAGCTAGAGGAGATCCTTCATGACCTGGAGTCTAGAGTGGAAGAGGAGGAGGAGAGGACCCAGGGCCTGCAAAGTGAGAAGAAGAAGATGCAGTCTCACATCCAGGTACTGATGAGACATGGAGGCTGCAGAGTGGAAGCTTGAGAAGTTTGAACATGGAAGTGGTTGCACATGTTTTATGACAGAGAATACATTTTCTGTGGACCCAAAGCATTTCTACCAGTTATCTTCTTAATAAATGCTGTGATTTTATTTCTTCCAGGACCTGGAGGAGCAGTTGGATGAGGAGGAGGCTGCCAGGCAGAAGCTGCAGCTGGAGAAGGTGACAGCCGAGGCCAAGATGAAGAAATTTGAGGAGGACATCTTGCTCCTGGAGGACCAGAACTCCAAGTTCCTGAAGGTGAGTGGAGATGAAAGGCAGTCTAGGGTTGAGAAATATTGGACCTTACTAACATTATGCTGCTGGACTTTACTATCATTATAAACAACCGGAATCCTCTTTTCCCCTTCAGGAGAAGAAGCTCCTGGATGACCGTGTCAATGAGATGATGTCCCAGCTGACTGAGGAGGAGGAGAAGGCCAAGAACCTGGGCAAGACAAAGAACAAGCAGGAGGTGATGATGGTGGACCTGGAAGGTAGGTGTCCTCTTACCTACAAGGTCTCACTAGTTATAGGTAGTGAGTCCAGACACTTTCACACCATCTGTCTCCTTCCCTTCTCCCTTCAGAGCGTTTGAAGAAGGAGGAGAAGACTCGTCAGGAGCTGGAGAAGGCCAAGAGGAAGCTGGATGGAGAGACCACAGACCTGCAGGACCAGATAGCTGAGCTGCAGGCCCAGATAGAGGAGCTCAGGGTGCAGCTGGCCAAGAAGGAGGAGGAGCTGCAGGCTATACAGGCCAGGTGACAGACTGACAGACTGACAGGCCAAAGCTGGATGGAAGCCACCTGGAGATGTAGTTCAGCTGTCTTTTGCAATTGGAAGGTGTTTGACTGCGAGGAAGTCTGATTCTCTGACTGAAGTAATTATCACATAGCTGTGTAGCGCCGTCATCAAATTTCCTCCTATTTTAATTGTCTCAACACCTGTCTTTTTATATGCCATATTTAACAATGGTAGGTCTACAGTTGGCCAGACTTGCACCGGTAATCTTGTAATCTGACTATTAAAACCCTATGAGCATTTACCATTTTTATGCCCTCTCGTCATGAAAACAGTGCTGACCAGACCACCCAGCAGCTATTTATTCAGCAGATCTCACTGGGTTGGAATGTGTAAATGTTGGCCCCACGTCTAGTCTGTGTTGAACACTGGCCATTAAAAACACTCTGCTCTTTCAGGACCAACTCACATTCTCAATGGTAGTGACAGAAACAAGGTAACTGTGTTTATTTCAGGATATATTGTCTGATACTGCCACCCAGTGGAAAATACATGCATAGTAACTTAGTTCAACTCTCCAACCATAGGCCTGACTATTTGGGATCCTTTGTACTTGTACGACAATGTTGTATTTTGCATCCTAATAAATAATTTAAAATGTGTGTGTCAGGGGAGACGAGGAGGTGACCCAGAAGAACAACGCCCTGAAGCAGGTACGGGAGCTACAGGCCCAGTTGGCAGAGCTGCAGGAAGACCTGGAATCAGAGAAGGTCTCTAGGAACAAGGCTGAGAAGCTCAAGAGAGATCTGAGTGAGGAACTGGAGGCCTTAAAGACTGAGCTGGAGGACACCCTGGACACCACCGCAGCCCAGCAGGAGCTTAGGACCAAGCGTGAGCAGGAGGTGACGGAGCTGAAGAAGGCCATCGACGAGGAGACCAAGAACCACGAGGCCCAGATCCAGGAGATGAGACAGAGACACTCCACAGCCCTGGAGGAGCTGTCTGAGCAGCTAGAGCAGGCCAAAAGGGTGGGTGGCTTCACAACAACCCCATGGTCATGTTTAGTCAGAGAAAATGTTTCACATGGTTGAGGTAGTACTTCCTCTGTTTTAAATGTTATGTGTTGTCTGAGCATGATTCCTATTGTAATATCTCTTGGTCTCTGTCCAGTTCAAGGTCAACCTGGAGAAGAACAAGCAGAGCACAGAGAGTGCCAACAAGGAGCTGGTCAGTGAGGTAAAGGGGCTGCAGCAGGCCAAGACGGAGTCAGAACACAAGAAGAAGAAGCTGGAGGCCCAGCTCCAGGAGTTCATGGCCCGGGTCACAGAGGGAGAGAAGGGCAAGGGAGAGCTGGCTGACCGCTCCCACAAACTACAGGTGAGAGAGGGCCATTTGCAGCACACACACACACACACGTTAACCTCTGCTGGTGATGGTCTCTCAACTGGGCTGTTTGCTGTGTGTGCAGACGGAGCTGGACAGTGTGTCTGCTCTGCTGGAAGATGCAGAGAGGAAGGGAATCAAGCTGGTTAAAGACTCCGCTGTCCTGGAGAGCGCTTTGCAGGACACACAGGTGAGCTAGACTGGACAACCTCTCAACGGAGAGGAATACATCATGTTTATTTTAAAGGCCCAGTGCAGACAAAATCTTGTTTTTCCTGCCTTTTATATCATATTGTACAACAGCTGATGAAACTAACACTGAACAAATTTGATCAGTGTTATTTCCTGGTAGTTGCATAAATTGTATTTTCAACCAGCAAGTCCTTCTAATCAGCAGGTTTGCATGCGTGGGAGTTTCGGCTTTCCATGGTGACATCGCCATGCGGTAAACTGATTCATAGACCAATAACAAAGGGAGATCCAAACCTATCTGCCAATAGCAGCTAGTTTTCAGTTTTCCCCTCCCCACTTCCAGACAGTCCCACTGAAATTGTTGCTTGAAAAATTGTGTTTTGCTAAAAGCAATTTTTGCCCATTTTAATGGAAATCTATTACAATAAAGTACTTAATTGTTACTTAGAAATTATTTGATATAAAAATGGGTGTATTGGGCATTTTACATTAAGAGGAGGGGGCATTCTGTTTCCATGTCTGTGTCTCTCTCTGTCTGTGTGTGTAGGAGCTTCTCCAGGAAGAGACGCGTCAGAAGCTGAACATGAGCAGTCGTATCCGCCAGCTGGAGGAGGAGAAGAGCACCCTGCAGGAGCAGCAGGAGGAGGACGAGGTGGCGCGCAGAAACCTGGAGAAACAGCTGTGCACACTGCAGGCCCAGGTCAATACAGCGCCTTACAGCTGAATTGTATCTATTCAAATAATATTACACATTAACTGCAATACAGATGTTATCACCATAACAATCTACCACCTACTGTAGCCATCCTTCAGTGAGCATCATACCATTATAAACTTTATGTATGTGTAGCTGGTTGAGACCAAGAAGAAGCTGGAGGATGACGTGGGGATGGTGGAGGGTCTGGAGGAGGTGAAGAGGAAGCTGCAGAAGGACATGGAGCTGGCCACCCTGAGGCTGGAGGAGAAGGGCATCGCCTTTGAGAAGATGGAGAAGACCAAGACCCGCCTGCAGCAGGAGCTGGACGACCTCATGGTGGATCTGGACCACCAGAGAACCATCGTCTCCAACCTGGAGAAGAAGCAGAAGAAGTTTGACCAGGTTTGACTGATCACTCTAAGCCATCCATAATGGTAGCTAAATTGGCTTGGTCTTAGAGCACAGTATGGAATGGCATTGTGTAGATAGATGGTGGACATTGTCCCTCTGTAAGTCAGTTTTTACCCTGTGTTGTAGCTGCTGGCTGATGAGAAGAACATCTCTGCACGCTACGCTGAGGAGAAGGACAGGGCTGAGGCAGAAGCCAGGGAGAAGGAGACCAAGTCCCTGTCTCTGGCCCGGGCTCTGGAGGAGGCTCTGGAGGCCAAGGAAGAGTTTGAGAGACTCAACAAGCAGCTGAGGAGTGAGATGGAGGACCTGATGAGCTCCAAGGACGACGTGGGCAAGAACGTGAGTGTTGCACTGAATACTGGTGTTTTGTTCAGCTGAGGGCAGAATGGTTTGCATCTGTTGTTTTCAGATGGACTGCTCTGCATCCTACAGAAATAAACTAGGTTAAACCTAAACTTTAAAAGCCAGTTCATTCCAAATAGCATCACCTCAAAGTATCTTCTCTACCATCGTCCAGGTCCATGAGTTGGAGAAGTCCAAGAGGACTCTGGATCAGCAGCTGGAGGAGATGAGGACTCAGCTGGAGGAGCTGGAGGACGAGCTGCAGGCCACGGAGGACGCCAAGCTGCGTCTGGAGGTCAACATGCAGGCCATGAAGGCCCAGTACGAGAGAGACCTGGCAGGGCGAGACGACCAGAACGACGAGAAGAAAAGGGCGCTTGTCAAACAGGTGCATAGAGGACACATCACTTCCATACAAACAAGAATTGTGTGAAAAAATTCCAGGAACAATATGTTGTCATACTCTCAGAGAATGTACACCATCCCATTCCCCTCCTCTGACCTGGTCTGTCCTGGTCTCCTCAGGTGCGTGAGATGGAGGCAGAGCTGGAGGATGAGCGGAAGCAGAGAGCTCTGGCCGTGGCTGCTAAGAAGAAGCTGGAGATGGACCTGATGGACATGGTGGGACAGATAGAGGGCGCCAACAAGGCCCGTGACGAAGCCATCAAGCAGCTACGCAAATTGCAGGTAATAAACTCACACTGTCTGTAGAACAGACAAGACAAATAAAAATACAATTTCAAAAATGTGTGTGTGTGTGTGTGTATATATATATATATATATCTAATCCCATTATTGACCAAAATATATCTCCACTTTCTCCCTCAGTCCCAGATGAAAGACTACCAGAGGGAGTTGGAGGACGCCCGGGCCTCTCGGGATGAGATATTCTCCCAATCCAAGGAGAATGAGAAGAAGCTGAAGAGCCTGGAGGCCGAGGTTCTCCAGCTGCATGAGGTACAGTGGGCTGTAGTATTGCTCCTGTCATAACTCTGTGTTTTGGTCTTCTGTTTCCTGTAGTCTAGACTGGCTCGTCTTACAGTGAGAAATGGTGACCTGTGTTTGATCTCTGCCCTGTAGGACCTGGCGGCATCAGAGAGGGCGCGGCGCCACGCAGAGCAGGAACGGGATGAGCTAGCGGATGAGATCTCCAACAGCACCTCGGGCAAGTCTGCCTTGATGGATGAGAAAAGGAGGCTGGAGGCTCGCATTGCTCAGCTGGAGGAGGAACTAGAGGAGGAACAGGGCAACATGGAGCTGCTCAATGACCGCTTCCGCAAGACCACCATGCAGGTATGAGCCAGGAGGAAACTTTTTCAGGATGCAGACTTGATCATTGTAATCATACTACCCTTGTTCTTCTGACTTTTAGGGAACAATCCATTATTCAGCCCTACCATAAGTACTCTCATCTCTCTCTCACTTTCCCCTCTCTCCTTCATTCCCTGTTTTCCTCTCTCCACCTCTCTCTTCCCCCTCTCCTCCCCCAGGTGGACACCCTGACCCTAGAGCTTGTGGCAGAGCGCAGCATGGCCCAGAAGAGTGAGAATGCGCGCCAGCAGCTGGAGAGGCAGAACAAGGACTTGCGGGCCAAGCTGGGCGAGCTGGAGGGCTCCGTGAAGAGCCGGTTCAAGGCCTCCATCACCGCCCTGGAGGCCAAGATACTGCAGCTGGAGGAGCAGCTGGAGCAGGAGGCTAAGTGAGAAACACAGCAACTCTCTTATAACAACTCCATATCTTATTAGACAAGGTGAAATAGGAGACCAAGACTCAGGAGTTCATGAGGGCCTTAGAACAAGCTCAGCCCGTTGGAAGAGAGGTTCTTGAATGTGATCTAAATGTTAATGTGATCAATGTAATGAGTCAAAAGCAATCTTAAGAGATGTACTTGAAGATCTATGACTGACAGCCTTTGTTACAGTGCGGTTCCTGTGGTGCTCTAACTGTCCTATGACCTCATTCCTCTGTCCTCCTATCAGGGAGCGAGCAGCGGCCAATAAGCTTGTGAGACGGACAGAGAAGAAGCTGAAGGAGGTGTGCATGCAGGTGGAGGACGAGCGCCGCCATTCCGACCAGTACAAGGAACAGGTGAGGAGCTTGTCACGGAAGTTTGGACGTCCCAGATATTAAAGCTACAATATGTAACTTTTTGGGAGACTTAACCAAATTAACATAGACATTTGAGTTATAGATATTTGCAAAGGTGGGCCAGGATTGGATAGGTGTGAAGATTTAAGATTGAAGTCTTTCCTAGAGTAGGTTATTTCCAGTAACCACTGGACCATAGGACTGCTGAGTATGGTAAGTATTAGTATTGACTGTTCATCATTGTTGATGTCTGTTGTGACTCCTGGCTGGGTCAGATGGAGAAGGCCAACTCTCGCATGAAGCAGCTGAAGAGGCAGCTTGAGGAGGCTGAGGAGGAGGCCACACGTGCCAACGCCTACCGCAGGAAGCTGCAGAGGGAGCTGGACGATGCAACTGAGAGCAGCGAGGGTCTCAGCCGTGAGGTCAACACACTCAAGAGCCGACTCAGGTATTTAGAGTCCCCCCCCACACACACACAAACAGATGTGTATATTGGCCAAATTGATGGTCCTCGTTAATAATACCTCTCCTGGCCCCCTCTGTCCCCTGCAGGCGTGGAGGCCCCATCAGTTTCTCCTCCAGCCGCTCAGGCAGGCGTCAGCTGCAGGTGGAGGGAACATCGCTCGACCTCCTATCCGACGATGAGGTGGAAAACAAGACCACGGACGCCAATGCCAACGAGACGCCAGCAGCTCCCCAACCAGAGTAGACGGTCTCCCTTAAGCCCACACGCAGCATGGCCTCCGCCCCCACAAACCTTACCCCTGTCCTCCTAACCCCAGACACCAGCAGTGGACCCCACTACTCTGCCTTACCCCTCTATGGCAAGCTGCAGGGCCAAGCAAATCCATCATCTCCTCTATATGAATATACCGCACATCCAGCCTTGGATTCGTTTTTAACATCAATTGCAGATAAAAGTGCATTTAAATTGCATAGGAGTCTGAGTGTGCATAGGCACTCGAAAACAAATAGCAGGAGTTTACCATAATTATGTTAAGCTACTTCCCTGGAACAGCCATTAGAATCAAACAGCCCTCTTGCTAGAATTAACCTCTGTCATTTCAGCTGGTTTACTGGCACACAGGTGGACGACTGCACACAAGTCGGTAAAAACATGTGTCTTTCATGATTGTACAGTATTGGACCAGGAAATGTAAAACAAAGCACAGCATAAGCGAGGGAATTATTTTTAATTGGTAGCCTAAATGATGATCCCACCAAATGTTTTCATCAAAACCACCACTGTCATAGAGATACTGCAATCCACTTAGTTTAGTATAAAAATAACTATGTGAATAACTCACTAATAGTAGCAGGTTTGTAGTAAATTAGATTGTACCACGCCATGTTGCCTCAGCATTCCCCCTATATATATATGACCAGCAAAAGACCCTGTTAACTTTACCAATATAACCTTGTCCAATAACCCACCATTTTATATTTGACATATCAATCTACTTTAAGTGGTGTACGATAATGTGTGGAATTAGGTTTGTCAGACTTGGAGCAAAGGCCCTTTTTTTAGGAAGACAGCCCAAATGTGTGCTTGACATACTATAATATTGCTATGTATAATTCTGGCTATTCAGTTATGTTTTCTGTACCATGTACAAAATACTTAACTCAAAAAGGTCTCTTTGACATCTCGTGTCACCTTAATTTCAATACATTACAAATGGCTGAATAATATTCGCATGATTTACAGAAGGGTAATTCATGTTTTATTGAGTGTTAGAGCGTTGGTTTTAATTCAGTGGTTCAGGGAAGAGCAATCGATCAATTTGAATATGCACACTTGTTGATGCCTTGATTATTAAATGTTAAACATAAATGACCATTTTGTAAATGACTAATTACATATTTGAGGTCTTTATTATTATTTTAAACCAGAACAAATTGGGGGGAAAAAGGTTTATCTGTTTCTTTTGAAAGACAATAAAGACATGAGGGGAAAAAGTGTATCGTGTTTGAACCAGTTTCATAGCTTTAGTGTCATATTATACCATAAGCACCTTTCTCATCGTGTTGGTGTGAACCAGTGTTATTACAGAATGATTTATGGAGCCTTCTGTCTGCCAGGCAGAAAGTAGGATTTCATTGGGTTCAAAGCTTTAACATCCTGAAGGTTGTTATTATTAGTGGACTGGCTGTTGACGACCAGGTATTCATCATCTCCTTTTATTTCTTGTATTTCTAGACTTTTTTTGTTGCTGTTGTAAAAGACCAATAAACACATCCATTATAGAAAATATTTTTTTTCTTCTATATTTCTTGTGCAACACATTGATGTCCTCTTAGTCTTTCCCACAGTAGTTGTAGGTCAAGACTGTCTCCAAACTGATATGTGATGTATGGTCTATGTTACATTGCCATTCATTGTTCCCTTACTTCATTGTATTTGTGGTTATATTAAAACCCTGAGGGAGTGCGTAGATAGACTGTGCACAGACACACAATATTGTTGTAATATTAACTATTTCCTCTTTTTACGCAACATGAATGAATGATAGAGATTGCCTCTTATACAGTGCATTCAGAACGTATTCCCACCCCTTGACTTTTTCCACATGTTATGTTACAGCCTTATTCAAAATGGATCTAAAAAATCATCAATCTACACACAATACCCCATAATGACAAAGTGAAGACAGGTTTTTAGACATTGTAGCAAATGTATACAAAATAAAAACAGAAATACTTGTACATGATTGTACATGATTTGAAAAGGCACACAGCCGTCTATATAAGGTCCCAGTTCACAGTGCATGTCAGAACAAAAACCAAACCATGAGGTTGAAGGAATTGTCCTCCATCATTCCTAAATGGAAGAAGTTTGGAACCCCAAAGACTCCTAGAGCTGGCCGCCTGACCAAACTGAGCTATCAGGAACCTGATGGTCACTATGACAGAGCTCCAGAGTTCCTCTGTGGAGATTAGAGAAACCTCCAGGACAACCATCTCTGCAGCACTCCACCAATCAGGTCTTTATGGTAGAGTGGCCAGACTGAAGCCACTTCTCAGTAAAAGGCACATGACAGCACGCTTGGAGTTTGCCAAAAGCCACCTAAAGACTCTCAGACTATGAGAATCAAGATTCTTGAACTCTTTGGCCTGAATGCCAAGCGCCATGTCTGGAGGAAACCTGGCACCATTTCTACGGTGAAGCATGGTGGTGGCAGCATCATGCTGTGGGGATGTTTTTCAGCAGCAGGGACTGGTAGACTAGTCAGAATCGAGGGAAAGATGAATGGCACAAAGCACAGAGAGATGCTTGATGAAAACCAGCTCCAGAGTGTTCAGGATCTCAGACTGGGGCGAAGGTTCACCTTCCAACAGGACAACGACCCTTAGCACACAGCCAAGACAACGCAGGTGTGGCTTGGGGACAAGTCTCTGAATGTCCTTGAGTGGCCCAGCCAGAGCCCGGACTTGAACCTGATTGAACATCTCTGGAGACCTGAAAATAGCTGTGCAGCGATGCTCCCCATCCAACCTGACAGAGCTTGAGAGGATCTGCAGAG
This sequence comes from Oncorhynchus kisutch, assembly GCF_002021735.2. Taxonomy (NCBI): domain Eukaryota; kingdom Metazoa; phylum Chordata; class Actinopteri; order Salmoniformes; family Salmonidae; genus Oncorhynchus; species Oncorhynchus kisutch. The sequence continues at coordinate 60,191,757 of NC_034183.2, forward strand.
AAGAATGAGAGAAACTCCCCAAATACAGATGTGCTAAGCTTATAGTGTCATACCCAAGAAAACTTGAGGCTGTAATCGCTGCCAAAGGTGCTTCAACAAAGTACTGAGTAAAGGGTCTGAATTCTTATGTATATGTGATAGTTTAGCTTTATGTTGTCTTGATAAATTTGCAAAAAAATCTAAAAACCTGTTTTTGCTGTCATTATGGGGTAGATTGATGAGAAGAAGAAAAAAATAATTAATCCATTTTAGAATAAGGCTGTAACTTAACTAAATGTGGAACAAGTCAAGGGATCTGAATACTTTCTAAATGCACTGTAGGTACATTTATTCACTACCATGTACAGTAAAAGAACATTAATTGCACTCGGTCGGTGAGATGTTTTATATTTATATAATTGTAAACATACAGTAGATGGCCTAGAGTGGGTACATGCTTTGTGGTGTAGGCTGTTTCTTCTGGTGGTCTAGGGCAGCCTGGTGTTCTGGTGGTCTAGGGCAGCCTGGTGTTCTGGTGGTCTAGTGCAGCTTGGTGTCTAGGTGGTTTAGGCCAGCGTGATGTCCTAATGGTCTAGGATAGTCTGATGGTGGTATAGGGCAGCTTGATGGTGGTGTAGGGATAATTGATGGTGGTCTAGGGCAGCTTGATGGTTGTCTAGGGCAGCTTGATGGTGGTGTAGGGCAGCTTGATGGTGGTGTAGGGCAGCTTGATGGTGGTGTAGGGCAGCTTGATGGTGGTGTAGGGCAGCTTGATGGGGGTCTAGGGCAGCTTGATGGGGGTCTAGGGCAGCTTGATGGTGGTCTAGGGCAGCTTGATGGTGGTGTAGGGCAGCTTGATGGTGGTCTAGGGCAGCTTGATGGTGGAGTAGGGCAGTCTGATGGTGGTCTAGGGCAGCTTGATGGTGGTCTAAGGCAGTTGATGGTGGTGTAGGGCAGCCTAATTCGATTAATCTGATGTTTCTTGGTGTGTGGTAGGTGCTACTCCAGGTGGTCCCTGAGCGCTGTGCCACTCCCTGAGTTTAATGATGGGTTCTCCTGGTCCTTCTCCTGGTAGTGAGGGGCCTGGTCTCCTTCACCTGCTCCACTTTAATGAGAAATGACAGGGAGATCTTACATGTACATACAATGTCTGAAAAATAACACATACAGAGGTATTACAGGTTAAAGGGATAACTCTTAATGCGTGGTCAATGAATCATCTTTCTAGCTTTGGTAAACACTTTTTTTTCTTGATGACTCATTGTCGTCATTGACTCCATTTGTGACATTCTTCTCATATTTGTGGCCTAGAGCCTTACCTGCAGACATAGAACAGGATGTAGGCAGTCTGTGCAATCTCCTTCAGCACAGTGGCCTCATCTGTCCTCAAGACATGTGCGTCATCCAGGCAGAGCCACCCACTGCCACGGCTGTCCAAAACATCACTGATGTAGTGGCCTAGGGAACAAGGGAAACAAAATAGAGTGTACATTAAGCTTTCATAATTGTGTGTGCGTGCCTGCATACCTGCGTGCCTGCCTACCTGCATGCCTGCATACCTGTATACATGTTGTCTCCCAGATGTGAGATCACACTTGACAATTTGTAGATATTGTCTGGCTGGTGTCTCTGTAAGGAAACACATTTAATAATAGGATTGTTATTTTGTCTACAGGATAGGGGTGCCTTCTATAACTGCCTTATCTTGATCCGCCCACTATCTCAACTGGATCTAATTATCTGTTATTTATTTCTCTCTCTCTCTCTCTCTCTCTCTCTCTCTCTCTCTCTCTCTCTCTCTCTCTCTCTCTCTCTCTCCTCACCACAGCGGCTGCCTGCTGCTTTTTCTCACTGTCAGCTGGTTTCTCTAGCTGGTCAGAGGAATTTGAAGCTGGTGGGGGTATATCAAATATAGTGTAAATACAAACCAGAAAGTGAAGTGGAAACCCATCAACAAATATACTCTTAACTTCAGCTTCCCACTTTTTTCCTCAACAGTCCTGTTTCATGAGAGGGTGTTCTGCATGATGTCAATAACACAATGTCCTACCTGGTCTATCAAGGGTGCCTTTCGGGGAGTTTGCAGGTGTGTTGTCCATGTTGTTTCTACCCAGGGAGCTTGCCCTGTGTAAATTGATGGCATTGAAAATAAATATCTAGTGTGTGAAAATCATGGTGTGTGTTGGCTACTCAATGTGCAATGTGCCCAAACAGAGTGTAAACCAACCTGGCTCCAGACTGGACATGGGCTGTCTTCCCACATACGGCTGGGAGGGTTATTTCTGCAGGGATGGACATGGGATCATCCACCTTCTCTGGCTCCCAGTCACCTGCAGTAAATCGCTTGATATGAAGCATTAGGACCCTGCTCAGAGACAGACAGGCAGGCGGGCAGGCATTCACAAAGACAGACAGACAGACAGACAGACAAACATTCACATACACAGACGAGCAGGCAGGCGTTCACACAGACAAAGGAATCAGTCTTGTACTCAAATCAATAACCCAGTTTGGTGAGTTAGATCAGGACTGTCAATTGTAATCTGAGATGATGATGGAGGGACTCACCGGGGCAGCGTGAGGAAGTGCCTAGTCACAGATGCCGTGCTGCCTGAGCACACCCTGCATGCACACTCTAACGCAGATGGCTAGGTGACAAAGGATAGCAATACAATTATGAACATTATGACATTAATGATAGTGTTCCTTGACATACTAACTCTTGGTTTAAGCTAAGTGCTGACCTTAAAGTAGAGGTCCAGGCTGTGTGGCAGGTAATGGCTCAGGCTCAGTGACAGGTGATTATAATCCTCCTGACCATACACTATAACTCCACAGCTTCAGAAGTACGGAGAGAAATGCATCAGCTATCCAACACAAACCTTTTGATCCCTCTACACACTATCTTAATGCTTTACCTCTGTATCCTGCATGTTATGCTGACATTAAACCTCCTCACAAATGTGATGACATCAAGGTACACCGTATACAAATGACAGCTGTTACCTGGTGCAGGTACGGGAAGTCTTCAGCTTGAATTCTAACTGCTTCACGGGGCAGGTGTATGGCTCTGGTGAGCCCTTTAATGCCATACCCTCCTCCTTCAGCTGAAAGAGGAGGAGCAACACACATTCATGGGCATCCTAAGAGAAGAATGGGAAAGAAGCAGAAAATACATCAACAACTACAACTGAAACAGAGCTGAGGAAAAACACTGTCACGTGTCCCAGGTTTATTGTTAAGTGAGTCTTTTAGCAAATAATATCTTACCTGTTCATAGTCTTCCTCATAGTCCTCATTGACAACGGAAAGACAGCGCTTGACTGTTTGAAGGATTTTCTTATTTTCCTTGTTCTTAGCATTAACAGTGCCTCCAGAAAGCCTGGCCTGATGTAACTTGGCAAAGCAGCTGTGGAGGGAGACAAAGAGCATGCATTCAGGTTTCACTCTCTCACCTTGGCCACAGATTAGCTCTGTGCTTCTACTTTAGCCTCTGATCAAATATGATTCAACTGATTCCTGGCTGTGACAGGAAATCATCTCTGGTGTTAATCAGAAGCTGAGTTGGGTGTGGTTTTATCTTAAAAATCATATGAGGCACTAAGAGTGTACGAAGGACAATATAAATCCATCCATCCTACATACTTACATTCATACATACATACAGTGGGGCAAAACATTATTTAGTCAGCCACCAATTGTGCATGTTCTCCCACTTATAAAGATGAGAGAGGCCTGTAATTTTCATCATAGGTACAGTTCAACTATGACAGACAAAATGAGAAATAAAATCCAGAAAATCACTTTGTAGGATTTTTTATGAATTTATTTGCAAATTATGGTGGAAAATAAGTATTTGGTCAATAACAAAAGTTTATCTCAAAACTTTGTTATATACCCTTTGTTGGCAATGACAGAGGTCAAACGTTGTCTGTAAGTCTTCATAAGGTTTTCATACACTGTTTCTGGTATTTTGGTCCATTCCTCCATGCAGATCTCCACTAGAGCAATGATGTTTTGGGGCTGTTGCTGGGCAACACAGACTTTCAACTCCCAACAAAGATTTTCTATGGGGTTGAGATCTGGAGACTGGCTAGGCCACTCCAGGACCTTGAAATGCTTCTTACGAAGCCACTCCTTCGTTGCCCAGGCGGTGTGTTTGGGATCATTGTCATGCTGAAAGACCAAGCCACGTTTAATCTTCAATGCCCTTGCTGATGGAAGGAGGTTTTCACTCAAAATCTCATGATACATGGCCCCATTCATTCTTTCCTTTACACAGATCAGTCGTCCTGGTCCCTTTGCAGAAAAACATGCTTCACAGTAGGTATGGTGTTCTTTGGATGCAACTCAGCATTTTGGTTTCATCTGACCATATGACATTCTCCCAATCTTCTTCTGGATCATCCAAATGCTCTCTAGCAAACTTCAGACGGGCCTGTACATGTACTGGCTTAAGCAGGTGGACACGTCTGGCACTGCAGGATTTGAGTCCCTGGCGGCGTAGTGTGTTACTGATGGTAGGCTTTGTTACTTTGGTCCCAGCTCTCTGCAGGTCATTCACTAGGTGGGGGACCTAGTGAATGACCTGCAGAGAGCTGGGACCAAAGTGTGGTACTGGGATTTTTACTCACTGTTCTTGTGATCATTTTGACCCCACGGGTGAGATCTTGCGTGGAGCCCCAGATTGAGGGAGATTATCAGTGGTCTTGTATGTCTTCCCTTTCCTAATAATTGCTCCCACAGTTGATTTCTTCAAACCAAGCTGCTTACCTATTGCAGATTCAGTCTTCCCAGCCTGGTGCAGGTCTACAATTTTGTTTCTGGTGTCCTTTGACAGCTCTTTGGTCTTGGCCATAATGGAGTTTGGAGTGTGACTGTTTGAGGTTGTGGACAGGTGTCTTTTATACTGATAACAAGTTCAAACAGGTGCCATTAATACAGGTAACGAGTGGAGGACAGAAGAGCCTCTAAAATAAGAGGTTACAGGTCTGTGAGAGCCAGAAATCTTGCTTGTTAGTAGGTGACCAAATACTTATTTTCCACCATAATTTGCAAATAAATTCATTAAAATTCGTACAATGTGATTTTCTGGATTTTTTTTCTGTCATAGTTGAAGTGTACCTATGATGAAAATTACAGGCCTCTCCCATCTTTTTAAGTGGGAGAACTTGCACAATTGGTGGCTGACTAAATACTTTTTTGCCCCACTGTACATAAATACATGCATACATACATACATGCATGCATGCATACATACATACATACATACATACATACATACATACATACATACATACATACATACATACATACATACATACATACATACATACATACATACACACACACATACATACATACATACAGTATACTGAACAAAAATATAAATGCAACATGTGAAGTATTGGTCCCATGTTTCATGAGCTGAAATAAAAGATCCTATACATTTTCCATACGCACAAAAAAGCTTATTTCTGTGCACAGATTTGTTTGCATATCTGTTAGTGAGCATTTATCCTTTGCCAAGATAATCCATCCACCTGACAGGTGGCATATCAAGAAGCTGATTAAACAGCATGATCATTACACAGGTGCACCTTGTGCTGAGGACAATAAAAGGCCACTCTAAAATGTGCAGTTTTGTTACACAACACAATACCACAGATGTCTCAGGTTTTGAGGGAGTGTGCAATTAGCATGCTGACAGCAGGAATCTCCACCAGAGCTATTGCCAGAGAATTGAATGTTCATTTCTATACCATAAGCCATCTCCAACATTGTTTTAGAAAATTTAGCAGTATGTCCAACCGGCCTCCCAACCGCAGACCACGTGTAACCACACAAGCCCAGGACCTCCATATCCAGCTTCTTCACCTGCGGCATCGTCTGAGGGGGTGCTGAGGAGTACTTCTGTCTGTAATAAAGCTCTTTTGTGGGGAAATCTCATTCTGATCGGCTGCGCCTAACTCCCCAGTGGGTGGGCCTATGCCCTCCCAGCCCCACCCATGGCTGCACCCTTGCTCAGTCGTGAAATCCATAGATTATGGCCTAATGAATTTATTTCAATAGACTAATTTCCTTATATGAATTGTAACTGAGTAAAATCTTTGAAATTGTTGCATGTTGCGTTTATATTTTTGTTTAGCACACATACATAAATAGATAAATACATACATAGATAAATACATACATACATACATACATACATACCACAGGAGGTTGATGGCACCTTAATTGGGGAGGACGGGTTCGTGGTAATGGCTGGAGCGGAATCAGTGGAATGCTATCAAATATATCAAACATATAGTTTCCATGTGTTTGATGCCATTCCATTTGTTCCGTTTCAGACATCATTACGAGCCGTCCTCCCCTCAGCAGCCTCCACTGACACATACATCGAGGCGGAACTTGTGTACTGTAACTATAAGCGTCTAGGTGGGTGGGTCAGTGTGTGTACAGGTGGGACAGGAGGGTGAGAGCGAGGCTGTATACCATAGCAGTTTAGAGGAGGGGGAGGAACTCCAGATGTTCTGCTGTCTCAGGATGTCTCTGCAAAATGCTGGCAGCCCCAGCAGGCACTGCAGAGCAGAGTTCATGAAGCAGGTGTTGCCAATATTAGGCAACCTGTGGGAAAGAAGCCATCAGATACACACTAATATCTGAACTGTGGACCAAAGGTAAACTAATGAATGTATTTGTAAGGCATGAACACAAGATAACTCTGAGTACCACACTGAATTATTTAAAACAAAAAGCAGAGGTCAGAGATAAGAGTAGGTGTGTGTGTGTGTGTGTGTGTGTGTGTGTGTGTGTGTGTGTGTGTGTGTGTGTGTGTGTGTGTGTGTGTGTGTGTGTGTGTGTGTGTGTGTGTGTGTGTGTGTGTGTGTGTGTGTGTGTGTGTGTGTGTGTGTGTGTGTGTGTGTGTGTGTGTGTGTGTGTGTGTGTGTGTTTTACCCGAAGAGCTTGGTGTTGTCTTCGCCCTCGTCTGTGCAGCTCTGCTCCCCCAGCTGGGTGCTACTCTTGCTGACCAGGTTGGGGAGGCGAGCCATGGCTTCCCGAGACCTGACCAATGGCCTGGAGGAAGAGAGACAGGGTAGAGGCCTCAGTAGCAGTAGCTCAACACCAATCCGTCTGTTTGAACACTGTTTTAATGTACAGGCATACATATATTCCTTACCATGCCAGGGTGTGAGTGACCACTCTTATGTAGAGTTGAGTGAGATGAAGGTGGCTATTGTCTACAGTACTTACCTCTCCAAGGAGACAGAGGAAGCCTTCAGGTCAATGGAGGCCTCTGCAGAGAGAGACAGAGAGACGGAGAGCGGTAAGAGAGAAGCTTTGTCAAAGATGAATTGAGAAAAATAGCACCAAAAAATGGTACCCGTTTACAGACCTGCAATGCCAGCAAATAGGGGTATCATTCTCTTTGGAACAACTGCTCCCACCTCTTTGACCTCAGAGCTCATAAGATCTCTGTAAAGACACACAGACATATGCATTAGGTTAGCTATATTATATTGGCTTTTTCATTTCAATGGTTGGCATGAAATGTGATATCAGGCTGCAGTACCTGGCAGTCTCACTGTCTTTGTTGGTCTCTCCATGGTGGTCCAGGGGGTTTGGAGAGGAGGACTGGGGGGCAGGGGAGGAGACGTGGGTTGTGGAGGAAGGGCAGGCAGGACTGGGGGGAGTGGCAGAGGAGGAAAACTGAGTTGAGACAGCCAGGGAAACAGAAGATGCACTAAAAGGGGAGGAGGACTGTGATCCTTCCTCTGAAGAAGAAGAAGAAGAAGAAGAAGAGAGAGATGACATGTGGAGAGAGGAGAGGCAAGAGAGGCCGAAGAACTTGGAGAGAGTGGAAGGGGATCTGGCAGGGGATCCAGGGGGTGAGGGGGATGGAGTGCCGATTGGTGTTCGGCCAGACAAGGGGTTGAGGGGCGTCAGAGATGTTGTAGACGGTTTCAAATGGAAAGAAGAGACAAAGGAAGAATCAAGTTGGTCGTGATCCTTTACGTTCTTCTTCTCCCGGTTTTTCCAAACTGACGCAGTTACCATGCTGGCATCCAATGACGTCAGTTTGGGTGGGATTGGGAACGGCGATGGACAGCGGCTCCCAATCCCGAGGCGAACTCTGCACTTCTTTTTCTGTTTGGAGAAACATTATATATGTTATATTTGAACTAGCAGCAAATGTCACAAATTGCCTAGTAATATAAAGGTAAAATAAAAAAATAAACATTATCTGACCATAAAATAAAGAATTTGTCGCCCAATCATATTGAATTCTGTATCATAGGCAGACAAATAGCAAAAATAAAACCATTGTAACCATCATACAGTTATACCCTCTGTCCCAAATCCTGCCATTTGGCACACATAAATAGACAATGAAACAACTAGGAATAGCTGAAAAGAATAGACTCTAAAGCGTAACAGAATTAGACAAATTCTAGCCCAGAATAGACATATACCTTTTTACAGCAACACAAACATCCCATTTCAGTGTATTTGTAGACTATGCCTGGGTTTGCAGAACATCAAAATATGTTGCCTATTTCACATTGTGATGTCATAAACCAAATGATGATGCGCCTGTCTATGCGTTACCAGCGTAAATAGCCAACAAATCACACACACCAAAATGTTGAAAAATAATTAACAAAATGAATTTATCGTGTATTCAGAGTTGGGATATGGGAAGAGTCTAGGACATTCGAAGTAACGTTACTGTCTATCAGAATCAAAACAACTTTTATTGGCCAAGTGGCCTACATTCACACATTCACAGAATTTGACTCGATGAATTGGTGCTGCCAGCAATAGACAAACGTAAAGACACATTTACAGCCTATACAATATACAGTAAACATAAAACATATTTATTAGCTTCTATCTTCTTAAGATACTTGAGAGTAACATTTTATTATGGAAAGTAAAATGCCTATTTCACTTCAGTTGACGATCATCTGATACAGATCGAACGTAGCTTTGCAATGGTTGTTAGGAGGACCTTTGAAATAGAAAAGGAGAGCTGGACACTCTAACTCAGACTCAATAATTTAATAACCTAATATTGTCACGTTCTGACCTTTATTTCCTTTGTTTTGTCATTATTTAGTATGGTCAGGGCGTGAGTTGGGGTGGGCAGTCTATGTTTGTTTTTCTATGATTTGGGGATTTCTATGTTTCGGCCTAGTATGGTTAGTTGTCTCTGATTGAGAATCATACTTAGGTAGCCTGGGTTGCACTGTTTGTTTGTGGGTGATTGTTTGTTTCAGCGCAGTTCGCATTAGCGTCACGGTTGTTATTTCGTTTATTGTTTTTGTATAGGGTTTTAGTGTTCAGTGTTTTCTTTATTAAAATTAATGATGAACACATACCACGCCGCATTTTGGTCCTCCGATCCATCTCGCCTCTCCTCTTCAGATGAAGAGGACGACCGTGACAAATATCCAACCTTTCCGACCGACAAACTGTCTTCATCAGCGTATACCGTCAGGAGCACCTTAACACAGATGGATATATTAATCTCTGACCGTACCTCATTGAAAAGGTGCCACTCCGCCTCCCGGTTGGCGCAGTACTGTACTGCAGCGCCAGCTGTGCCATCAGAGACTCTGGGTTCGCGCCCAGGCTCTGTCGTAACCGGCAGCGACCGGGAGGTCCATGGGGCGACGCAGAATTGGCCTAGCGTCGTCCAGTAACCACTGGACCATAGGACTGCTGAGTATTGTAAGTATTAGTATTGACTGTTCATCATTGTTGTCTGTTGTGACTCCTAGCTGGGTCAGATGGAGAAGGCCAACTCTTGCATGAAGCAGCTGAAGAGGCAGCTTGAGGAGGCTGAGGAGGAGGCCACACGTGCCAACGCCTACCACAGGAAGCTGCAGAGGGAGCTGGACGATGCCACTGAGGCCAGCGAGGGTCTCAGACGTGAGGTCAACACACTCAAGAGCCGCCTCAGGTATTTAGAGCCCCCCCCACACACACACAAACAGTTGTGTATATTGGCCAAATTGATGGTCCTCGTTACTAATACCTCTCCACCTCTCCTGGCCCCCTCTGTCCCCTGCAGGCGTGGAGGCCCCATCAGTTTCTCCTCCAGCCGCTCAGGCAGGCGTCAGCTGCAGGTGGAGGGAACATCGCTCTACCTCCTATCTGACAATGAGGTGGAAAACAAGACCACGGACGCCAATGCCAACGAGACGCCAGCAGCTCCCCAACCAGAGTAGACGCGCTCCCTCCAGCCCACACGCAGCATGGCCTCTGCCCCCACAAACCTTACCCCTGTCCTCCTAACCCCAGACACCAGCAGTGGACCCCACTACTCTGCCTTACCCTTCTATGGCAAGCTGCAGGGCCAAGCAAATCCATCATCTCCTCTATATGAATATACCGCACATCCAGCCTTGGATTCATTTTTAACATCAATTGCAGATAAAAGTGCATTTAAATTGCATAGGCGTCTGAGTGTGCATAGGCACTCGAAAACAAGTAGCAGGAGTTTACCATAATTATGTTAAGCTACTTCCCTGGAACAGCCATTAGAATCAAACAGCCCTCTTGCTAGAATTAACCTCTGTCATTTCAGCTGGTTTACTGGCACACAGGTGGACGACTCACACAAGTCAGTAAAAACATGTCTTTCATGATTGTACAGTATTGGACCAGGAAATGTAAAACAAAGCACAGCATAAGCGAGGGAATTATTTTTAATTGGTAGCCTAAATGATGATCCCACCAAATGTTTTCATCAAAACCACCACTGTCATAGAGATACTGCAATCCACTTAGTTTAGTATATAAATAACTGTGAATAACTCTTTGGTAGCAGGTTTGTAGTAAATTAGATTGTACCATGCCATGTTGCCTCAGCATTCCCCCTATATATATGACCAGCAAAAGACCCTGTTAACTTTACCAATATAACCTTGTCCAATAACCCACCATTTTATATTTGACATATCAATCTACTTTAAGTGGTGTACGATAATGTGTGGAATTAGGTTTGTCAGACTTGGAACAAAGGCCCTTTTTTCAGAAAGACAGCCCAAATGTGTGCTTGACTGTCACACCCTGACCATAGTTTGCTTTGTATGTTTCTATGTTTTGTGTGATCTGAGTGGGCATTCTATGTTGGATGTCTTGTCTGTTTCTGTGTTTGGGCCTGATATGGTTCTCAATCAGAGGCAGGTGTTAGTCATTCTCTCTGATTGGGAACCATATTTAGGGAGCCTGTTTGGTTTTTTTATTTTATTTTTTTATTTGATTTCACCTTTATTTAACCAGGTAGGCTAGTTGAGAACAATTTCTCATTTGCAACTGCGACCTGGCCAAGATAAAGCATAGCAGTGTGAACAGACAACACAGAGTTACACATGGCGTAAACAATTAACAAGTCAATAACACAGTAGAAAAAAAGGGGAGTCTATACATTGTGTGCAAAAGGCATGAGGAGGTAGGCGAATAATTACAATTTTGCAGATTAACACTGGAGTGATAAATGATCAGATGGTCATGTACAGGTAGAGATATTGGTGTGCAAAAGAGCAGAAAAGTAAATCAATTTAAACAGCATGGGGATGAGGTAGGTAAAAATGTGTGGGCTATTTACCGATAGACTATGTACAGCTGCAGCGATCGGTTAGCTGCTCAGATAGCAGATGTTTGAAGTTGGTGAGGGAGATAAAAGTCTCCAACTTCAGCGATTTTTTTTTGTTGCAATTCGTTCCAGTCACAGGCAGCAGAGAACTGGAACGAAAGGCGGTGTTGGGGTTTGTGGGTGATTGTTCCTGTCTTTGTGTTGGTTACACCAGATAGGGCTGTTTTCGTTTTTTCACGTTTTTGTATATTGTTCTATTTTCATCTTTATTAAAGATGTATCACAATAACCACGCTGCGTTTTGGTCCGCCTCTCCTTCAACAGAAGAATCCCGTTACATTGACATACTATAATATTGCTATGTATAATTCTGGCTATTCAGTTATGTTTTCTGTACCATGTACAAAATACTTAACTCAAAAAGGTCTCTTTGACATCTCGTGTCACCTTAATTTCAATACATTACAAATGGCTGAATAATATTCGCATGATTTACAGAAGGGTAATTCATGTTTTATTGAGTGTTAGAGCGTTGGTTTTAATTCAGTGGTTCAGGGAAGAGCAATCGATCAATTTGAATATGCACACTTGTTGATGCCTTGATTATTAAATGTTAAACATAAATTACCATTTTGTAAATGACTAATTACATATTTGAGGTCTTTATTATTTTAAACCAGAACAAATTGGGGGGAAAAAAGGTTTATCTGTTTCTTTTGAAAGACAATAAAGACATGAGGGGAAAAAAGTGTATCGTGTTTGAACCAGTTTCATAGCTTTAGTGTCATATTATACCATAAGCACCTCTCCCATCGTGTTGGTGTGAACCAGTGTTATAACAGAATGATTTATGGAGCCTTCTGTCTGCCAGGCAGAAAGTAGGATTCCATTGGGTTCAAAGCTTTAACATCCTGAAGGTTGTTATTAGTGGACTGGCTGTTGACGACCAGGTATTCATCATCTCCTTTTATTTCTTGTATTTCTAGACTTTTTTTGTTGCTGTTGTAAAAGACCAATAAACATATCCGTTATAGAAAACATATTTTTTCTTCTATATTTCTTGTGCAACACATTGATGTCCTCTTAGTCTTTCCCACAGTAGTTGTGGGTCAAGACTGTCTCCAAACTGATATGTGATGTATGGTCTATGTTACATTACCATTCATTGTTCCCTTACTTCATTGTATTTGTGGTTACATTAAAACCCTGAGGGAGTGCGTAGATAGACTGTGCACAGACACACAATATTGTTGTAATATTAACTTTTTCCTATTTTTACCCAACATGAATGAATGATAGAGATTGCCTCTTATACAGTGCATTCAGAACGTATTCACACCCCTTGAATTTTTCCACATGTTATGTTACAGCCTTATTCAAAATGGATCTAAAAAATCATCAATCTACACACAATACCCCATAATGACAAAGTGGAGACAGGTTTTTAGACATTGTAGCAAATGTATACAAAATAAAAACAGAAATACTTGTACATGATTGTACATGGTTTGGAACGGCACACACCTGTCTATTTATTTAATTTATTTTTGATTTCACCTTTATTTAACCAGGTAGGCAAGTTGAGAACAACTTCTCATTTACAATTGCGACCTGGCCAAGATAAAGCAAAGCAGTTCGACATACAACAACACAGAGTTACACATGGAGTAAAACAAACATGCAGTCAATAATAAGGTATAAACAAGACTATATACGATGTGAGCAAATGAGGTGAGATAAGGGAAGTAAAGGCAAAAAAAGGCCATGGTGGCAAAGTAAATACAATATAGCAAGTTAAACACTGGAATGGTAGATTTGCAGTGGAAGAATGTGAAAAGTAGAAATAGAAATAATGGGGTGCAAAGGAGCAAAATAAATAAATAACATAAATACAGTAGGGAAAGAGGTAGTTGTTTGGGCTAAATTATAGGTGGGCTATGTACAGGTGCAGTAATCTGTGAGCTGCTCTGACAGTTGGTGCTTAAAGCTAGTGAGGGAGATAGTGTTTCCAGTTTCAGAGATTTTTGTAGTTCGTTCCAGTCATTGGCAGCAGAGAACTGGAAGGAGAGGCGGCCAAAGAAAGAATTGGTTTTGGGGGTGACCCTAGAGATATACCTGCTGGAGCGCGTGCTACAGGTGGGTGATGCTATGGTGACCAGCGAGCTGAGATAAGGGGGGACTTTACCTAGCAGGGTCTTGTAGATGACATGGAGCCAGTGGGTTTGGCGACGAGTATGAAGCGAGGGCCAGCCAACGAGAGGGTACAGGTCACAATGGTGGGTAGTATATGGGGCTTTGGTGACAAAACGGATTGCACTGTGATAGACTGCATCCAATTTGTTGAGTAGGGTATTGGAGGCTATTTGTAAATGACATCGCCGAAGTCGAGGATGGTAGGATGGTCAGTTTTACAAGGGTATGTTTGGCAGCATGAGTGAAGAATGCTTTTTTTGCGAAATAGGAAGCCAATTCTAGATTTAACTTTGGATTGGAGATGTTTGATGTGGGTCTGGAGGGAGAGTTTACAGTCCAACCAGACACCTAGGTATTTGTAGTTGTCCACGTATTCTAAGTCAGAGTAGTGATGTTGGACAGGCGGGCAGGTGCAGGCAGCGATCGGTTGTAGAGCATGCATTTAGTTTTACTTGTATTTAAGAGCAATTGGAGGCCACGGAAGGAGAGTTGTATGGTATTGAAGCTTGCCTGGAGGGTTGTTAACACAGTGTCCAAAGAAGGGCCAGAAGTATACAGAATGGTGTCGTCTGCGTAGAGGTGGATCAGAGACTCACCAGCAGCAAGAGCGACATCATTGATGTATACAGAGAAGAGAGTCGGTCCAAGAATTGAACCCTGTGGCACACCCATAGAGACTGCCAGAGGTCCGGACAGCAGAGCCTCCGATTTGACACACTGAACTCTATCAGAGAAGTAGTTGGTGAACCAGCCGAGACAATCGTCTGCCGACGAGGATGTGGTGATTGACAGAGTCAAAAGCCTTGGCCAGATCAATGAATACGGCTGCACAGTCATGTTTCTTATCGATGGCGGTTAATATATCGTTTAGGACCTTGAGCGTGGCTGAGGTGCACCCATGACCAGCTCTGAAACCAGAGAAGGTATGGTGAGATTCGAAATGGTCGCTAATCTGTTTGTTGACTTGGCTTTCGAAGACCCTAGAAAGGCAGGGTAGGATAGATATAGGTCTGTAGCAGTTTGGGTCAAGAGTGATCCCCCCCCCTTAAAGAGGGGGATGACCGCAGCTGCTTTCCAATCTTTGGGAATCTCAGACGACACGAAAGAGAGGTTGAACAGGCTAGTAATAGGGGTGGCAACTATTTCGGCAGATCATTTTAGAAAGAAGGGGTCCAGATAGTCTAGCCCGGCTGATTTGTAGGGGTCCAGATTTTGCAGCTCTTTTAGAACATCAGCTGACTGGATTTGGGAGAAGGAGAAATGGGGAAGGCTTGGGCTAAATGCTGTGGGGGGTGCAGTGCTGTTGACCGGGGTAGGAGTAGCCTGGTGGAAAGCATGACCAGCCGTAGAAAAATGCTTATTGAAATTCTCAATTATAGTGGATTTATCAGTGGTGACAGTATTTCCTATCTTCAGTGCAGTGGGCAGCTGGGAGGAGGTGTTCTTATTCTCCATGGACTTTACAGTGTCCCAGAACTTTTTTGAGTTAGTGTTGCAGGAAGCAAATTTCTGCTTGAAAAAGCTAGCCTTGGCTTTTCTAACTGCTTGTGTATACTGGTTTCTAGCTTCCCTGAACAGCTGCATATCACGATGGCTGTTCGATGCTAATGCAGAATGCCATAGGATGTTTTTGTGTTGTTTAAGGGCAGTCAGGTCTGGGGAGAACCAAGGGCTATATCTGTTCGTGGTTCTAAATTTCTTGAATGGGGCATGCTTATTTAAGATGGGTAGGAAGGCATTTAAAAAAAAAAACAGGCATCCTCTACTGACGGGATGAGATCAATATCCTTCCAGGATACCCCGGCCAGGTCGATTAGAAAGGCCTGTATAAGAAAGGTCTATATAAGATCCCAGTTCACAGTGCATGTCAGAACAAAAACCAAACCATGTGTCACGACTTCCGTCGAGGTTGGCTCTCCTGCCCGTTCAGGCGGTGCTCGGCGGTCGTCGTCACCGTCCTACTAGCCACTACCGATCCCTTTTCGTGTATCTGTTGGTTTTGTCTGATTGGTTTCACCTGTGTGTTGTTTAGTTAATTAGTGTCTGTATATAATGTAGGTTGTCCCACCCTTGTTTTGTGCGGGATTGTTTATTTTGACATTCATTTTTCGTCTGTCGGTGTTATTGTGTTTCTTATTCTCCGGTTAGTCTGTTATCCTGTGTTGGATAATTTCACCCTGTGTGTGTTTGGGTTGACCGTGTTTGTTTTGTTCACCGGAGAATAAACTCTATATCGCATTCTGCTATCTGCGCCTGATTCCACCCACCTTGATTAGACGTGACAGAATCCCGCACCCGCCATGGAATCAGCAGGAGCAGCAGCGTCTCCTCTCCCATCGATGGAAGAGAGGGTCCTCCATCATACCAGCGTGCTTCACCGGATTGGTTCTGCTATGGACCAAATGATGGAGAGAATGGATCGATGGGAGAGGAGTGGCCTCCCCACCTCACCTCTAGCAACCCCTTCTCCAGCACCTCCTGTTTCTGCGACCACATCTGGCTCTGGGGCTCTTCGGCTGACACTCCCACGGGAGTTTGACGGATCGGCGGCTGGGTGCCAGGGTTTCCTCCTTCAGCTGGAACTATACCTGGCTACCGTGCGTCCTGCTCCCTCTGGAGAGGAGAGCGTGTGCGCCCTCGTCTCCTGCTTGACTGGGCGAGCCCTCGAGTGGGCCAACGCAGTGTGGAATGGTCCGGACACGGCTAAGGATAATTACCCAGAGTTCACCCGCCGATTCCGAGCTGTTTTTGACCATCCACCCGAGGATCGGGCGGCGGGTGAACGGCTGTTTCACCTGCGTCAGGAGACGAGGAGCGTACAGGATTTTGCCCTAGAGTTTAGGACTTTGGCAGCAGGAGCAGGGTGGAACGACAGGGCCTTGATTGATCATTTTAGATGTAGTCTCAGTGAGGACATCCGCAGGGAGCTGGCATGTCGGGACACCACATTCACTCTGGATGGACTTATCGATCTGGCTATCCGTCTCGACAACCGGCTGGCTGCTCGCGGGCGTTCGGATCAGGTCCTGTCGTTTCCAATCCCCAGCCCCCCTGTTCCTATCCCTATGGAATTAGGAGGTACGGCTTCAAGGGGGACCGGAGGAGGAGTGTCCTCCTGCACCAGTTGTGGTCGACGAGGGCACACGTCCGACCGGTGCTGGAGGAACTCGTCTAGGAGTCGGGAGGACAGGCGGAACACTGCTCGATCACCCCAGGTGAGTAAGCACCAAACTCATTCATTCATTCATGTGTTTGTATTGATTTCTTTCCCTGGGTTTTCCCCCTCTCTACAGCATAAGGCACTAGTCGATTCAGGCGCAGCTGGGAATTTTATGGATCGTGGGCTTGCGTGTCGTTAGATCGACCTTTCCCCGTGTACTCCTTAGATAGCCGACCATTAGGGTCAGGAGTAATTAGGGAGGCTACGGTGCCGCTGGACATGGTAACGCAGGGTGATCATAAGGAGCAGATTAGCCTGTTCCTTATAGATTCACCTGCGTTTCCAGTGGTGTTGGGGGTTCCCTGGTTAGCTCAACACAGCCCGGTGATTTTCTGGCGACAGGGGGCTCTAAAGGGGTGGTCAGAGGAGTGTTCAGGTAGGTGTATAGGAGTTGCCGTTGGTGCGACTACGGTGGAGAGTCCAGACCAAGTTTCCACCGTGCGCATTCCCTCTGAATATGCCGATTTGGCTATCGCCTTCAGTAAAGGGAGGGCGACCCAATTACCAACTCATCGTCGAGAGGACTGCGCAATAAACCTTCTGGAAAACGCTGCACTTCCTAGGAGTCACGTGTATCCATTGTCCCAGGAGGAGACAGTTGCGATGGAAACATATGTTTCCGAATCGCTGGGACAGGGGTACATTCAGCCCTCCATATCACCCGTCTCCTCTAGCTTCTTTTTTTGTGAAGAAGAAGGATGGAGGTCTGCGTCCGTGTATTGATTATAGAGGTCTAAATTCCATCACAGTGGGGTTTAGTTACCCACTACCTCTCATCGCTACGGCAATGGAATCATTTCACGGGGCGCGATTCTTCACTAAACTGGACCTGAGGAGCGCGTATAATCTGGTACGTATCCGGGGAGGAGATGAGTGGAAGACCGCATTTAGTACTACTTCTGGTCATTATGAGTACTGCGTCATGCCATACGGGTTGAAGAATGCTCCAGCCGTTTTCCAATCCTTCGTAGATGAGATTCTCCGAGACCTGCTCGGGCAGGGAGTGGTAGTGTACATTGATGACATCTTGATCTATTCTTCCACACGCGCGGAGCATGTGTCTCTGGTGCGTAAGGTACTTGGGCGACTACTGGAGCATGACCTGTATTGCAAGGCGGAGACATGTGAGTTTTTTAAACAGTCCGTTTCCTTCCTGGGGTATCGTATTTCCACCTCCGGGGTGGTGATGGAGGATGATCGCGTTACAGCCGTGCGTAATTGGCCGACTCCGACCACGGTGAAAGAAGTGCAGCGGTTTTTAGGGTTTGCCAATTACTACCGGAGGTTTATCCGGGGTTTTGGTCAGGTGGCTGCTCCCATCACCTCACTGCTGAAGGGAGGACCGGTGCGCTTGCGCTGGTCAGCAAAGGCGGGCAGAGCTTTCAGTCGTCTGAAGGAGCTGTTCACCAATGCGCCCGTGTTGGCGCATCCGGACCCCTCTTTAGCGTTCATAGTGGAGGTGGATGCGTCCGAGGCTGGGGTTGGAGCCGTGCTGTCCCAACGCTCGGGCGTGCCATCCAAACTCCGCCCGTGTGCTTTCTTTTCGAGCAAGCTCAGCCCAGCGGAGCGAAACTATGATGTGGGGGACCGGGAGTTGTTAGCTGTAGTAAAGGCTCTGAAGGTGTGGAGACATTGGCTTGAGGGGGCTAAATACCCCTTTTCTCATCTGGACTGACCATTGTAATCTCGAGTACATCCGGGCAGCTAAGAGACTAAATCCACGTCAGGCTAGATGGGCCATGTTTTTTACTAGGTTCCAGTTTACCCTCACATATCGACCAGGCTCCCAAAACACCAAAGCTGGCGCACTGTCTCGCCTCTATGATACCGAGGAACGGTCAGTAGAGCCAACTCCCATCATTCCACCATTCCATTCCACATGTCTTGTGGCACCGGTGGTATGGGAGGTGGATGCTGAGATAGAGAGGGCCTCACGGTCAGAGCCGGCTCCTCCTAACTGTCCAGTAGGGACCAAGTACGTGCCGAGGGTGGTCCGGGACAAGCTGATTAGGTGGGCTCATACTCTTCCCTCCTCGGGTCATCCTGGTATCAAGAGGACAGTGCAGAGTCTGAGAGGGAGATATTGGTGGCCCACACTGGCTAAAGACGTGAGATTTTATGTCTCCTCCTGCTCAGTGTGTGCTCAGAGCAAGGCTCCTCGGCACCTACCTAGAGGGAAATTACAACCCCTCCCCGTTCCACAACGGCCGTGGACACATTTATCGGTGGATTTTCTTACCGACCTTCCCCCGTCCCAGGGAAGTACTACGATCCTGGTCGTTGTGGATCGGTTTTCTAAGTCCTGTCGTCTCATTCCGTTGCCTGGTCTTCCTACGGCCCTGCAGACTGCTGAGGCTTTGTTTACCCATGTCTTCCGGCACTATGGGGTGCCTGAGGACATCGTCTCTGATCGGGGTCCCCAATTCACATCCAGAGTGTGGAGGGCGTTTATGGAGAGACTGGGGGTCTCGGTTAGCTTAACCTCAGGTTTTCACCCCGAGAGTAATGGGCAGGTGGAGCGCGTTAACCAGGATGTGGGCAGGTTTCTGCGGTCCTATTGTCGGGACCGGCCTGGTGAGTGGGCTAGGTATGTTCCATGGGCCGAACTAGCCCAGAACTCCTTACGCCACTCCTCTACTAACTTGTCTCCTTTTGAGTGTGTGTTAGGTTACCAGCCGGTCCTGGCTCCATGGCATCAGAGTCAGACCGAGGCTCCTGCGGTGGAGGAATGGGTACAGCGCTCCAAGGACACCTGGAACGCCGTTCAGGACTCATTACGGTTAGCGGGAGAACGGCAGAAGAGGAGCGCTGACCAGCACCGCAGTGAGACCCCCGTGTTTGCACCAGGGGACAGGGTCTAGCTCTCGACCCAAAACCTGTCTCTCCGCCTGCCCTGTCGGAAGCTGGGGCCGCAGTGTGTGGGGCCGTTCAAAGTCCTGAGGAGAATAAACGAGGTGTGTTATAGGTTACAACTTCCTAGGTATTACCGTATTAACCCCTCGTTTCACGTGTCTCTCCTCAGGCCGGTGGTGGCTGGTCCCCTGCAAGAAGGTGAGGTGTCTGAGGTCCCTCCGCCCCCTCTGGACATCGAGGGGCCCCCGGCGTATACAGTTCAAGGCATTCTGGATTCGAGACGCCGGGTGGGGGGCCTACAGTACCTCGTGGACTGGGAGGGGTACGGCCCGGAGGAGAGATGCTGGGTTCCGGTGAGGGACATTTTGGACCCTTCTCTCATGATAGAATTCCACCGCCTCCACCCGGATCGCCCAGCACCTCGTCCTCCGGGTCGTCCTAGAGGACGGTGGCGGCGCAGCGGGAGCCTGGGGGGGGGGGTACTGTCACGACTTCCGCCGAGGTTGGCTCTCCTGCCCGTTCAGGCGGTGCTCGGCGGTCGTCGTCACCGTCCTACTAGCCACTACCGATCCCTTTTCGTGTATCTGTTGGTTTTGTCTGATTGGTTTCACCTGTGTGTTGTTTAGTTAATTAGTGTCTGTATATAATGTAGGTTGTCCCATCCTTGTTTTGTGCGGGATTGTTTATTTTGTCATTCATTTTTCTTCTGTCGGTGTTATTGTGTTTCTTATTCTCCGGTTAGTCTGTTATCCTGTGTTGGATAATTTCACCCTGTGTGTGTTTGGGTTGACCGTGTTTGTTTTGTTCACCGGAGAATAAACTCTATATCGCATTCTGCTCTCTGCGCCTGATTCCACCCACCTTGATTAGACGTGACAGAATCCCGCACCCGCCATGGAATCAGCAGGAGCAGCAGCGTCTCCTCTCCCATCGATGGAAGAGAGGGTCCTCCATCATACCAGCGTGCTTCACCGGATTGGTTCTGCTATGGACCAAATGATGGAGAGAATGGATCGATGGGAGAGGAGTGGCCTCCCCACCTCACCTCTAGCAACCCCTTCTCCAGCACCTCCTGTTTCTGCGACCACATCTGGCTCTGGGGCTCTTCGGCTGACACTCCCACGGGAGTTTGACGGATCGGCGGCTGGGTGCCAGGGTTTCCTCCTTCAGCTGGAACTATACCTGGCTACCGTGCGTCCTGCTCCCTCTGGAGAGGAGAGCGTGTGCGCCCTCGTCTCCTGCTTGACTGGGCGAACCCTCGAGTGGGCCAACGCAGTGTGGAATGGTCCGGACACTGGAACTATACCTGGCTACCGTGCGTCCTGCTCCCTCTGGAGAGGAGAGCGTGTGCGCCCTCGTCTCCTGCTTGACTGGGCGAGCCCTCGAGTGGGCCAACGCAGTGTGGAATGGTCCAGACACGGCTAAGGATAATTACCCAGAGTTCACCCGCCGATTCCGAGCTGTTTTTGACCATCCACCCGAGGGTCGGGCGGCGGGTGAACGGCTGTTTCACCTGCGTCAGGAGACGAGGAGCGTACAGGATTTTGCCCTAGAGTTTAGGACTTTGGCAGCAGGAGCAGGATGGAACGACAGGGCCTTGATTGATCATTTTAGATGTAGTCTCAGTGAGGACGTCCGCAGGGAGCTGGCATGTCGGGACACCACATTCACTCTGGATGGACTTATCGATCTGGCTATCCGTCTCGACAACCTGCTGGCTGCTCGCGGGCGTTCGGATCAGGTCCTGTCGTTTCCAATCCCCAGCCCCCCTGTTCCTATCCCTATGGAATTAGGAGGTACGGCTTCAAGGGGGACCGGAGGAGGAGTGTCCTCCTGCACCAGTTGTGGTCGACGAGGGCACACGTCCGACCGGTGCTGGAGGAACTCGCCTAGGAGTCGGGAGGACAGGCGGAACACTGCTCGATCACCCCAGGTGAGTAAGCACCAAACTCATTCATTCATTCATGTGTTTGTATTGATTTCTTTCCCTGGGTTTTCCCCCTCTCTACAGCATAAGGCGCTAGTCGATTCAGGCGCAGCTGGGAATTTTATGGATCGTGGGCTTGCGTTAAGGCTAGGGATTCCCCTGGTGTCGTTAGATCGACCTTTCCCCGTGCACTCCTTAGATAGCCGACCATTAGGGTCAGGAGTAATTAGGGAGGCTACGGTGCCGCTGGACATGGTAACGCAGGGTGATCATAAGGAGCAGATTAGCCTGTTCCTTATAGATTCACCTGCGTTTCCAGTGGTGTTGGGGGTTCCCTGGTTAGCTCAACACAGCCCGGTGATTTTCTGGCGACAGTGGGCTCTAAAGGGGTGGTCAGAGGAGTGTTCAGGTAGGTGTATAGGAGTTGCCGTTGGTGCGACTACGGTGGAGAGTCCACACCAAGTTTCCACCGTGCGCATTCCCTCTGAATATGCCGATTTGGCTATCGCCTTCAGTAAAGGGAGGGCGACCCAATTACCAACTCATCGTCGAGAGGACTGCGCGATAAACCTTCTGGAAAACGCTGCACTTCCTAGGAGTCACGTGTATCCATTGTCCCAGGAGGAGACAGTTGCGATGGAAACATATGTTTCCGAATCGCTGGGACAGGGGTACATTCAGCCCTCCATATCACCCGTCTCCTCAAGCTTCTTTTTTGTGAAGAAGAAGGATGGAGGTCTGCGTCCGTGTATTGATTATAGAGGTCTAAATTCCATCACAGTGG